>NW_017306333.1:313259-313824 GCF_000935625.1 Nanorana parkeri
GGGGGGGGCAAAGGGGGGCGATTTCATAAATCATTTGCCCCACCTTTTCTGGAATTATGGCCAGTGTTAGAAAATTCTGCACCAAAATCATGAAAGCTGTGCAACAGTTTTCTTGCTTTTTCCAACACATACAACAAATGTAGGTAGTTCTTATATGCAACACAAATACTGTGGCACTATAACTGTGTTTCATATTCATCAGGAAATACCACCATATCAGTGATCGTAAAAGTGGAGGTAAATAAGACCTTCCATGATGTAGTAAATTGTGTCGCACATGTACGGTAAGTATTGTTTTGCAGACAAAGTTCTGTTTGATGCAATTCTATAGCAGATTCATACACACCAGGGGTAGCCAAACTTCGGTCCTCCAGCTGTTGTGGAACTACAAATCCCATAAGGAATTAAAATACTCTGACAGCTACAAGCATGACTCCCGGAGGCACAGTGGCGTAACCAGAGTTCTGGGCGCCCGGGGCAGAAATTTTTTTTCGCCCCCCATTATATAAACAACCACTGGAACTGTACCCTGCACCTCCCCCCCACACACACATGTTTTTATTTT
>NW_017306333.1:314198-335501 GCF_000935625.1 Nanorana parkeri
CCCGGTTGTTACGCCACTGCAGAGCCATATGCATGAAGGGATTTGTAGTTTCACCACACCTTGAGGGCTGAGGTTTGGCTACCCCTGATATATACCTTGCTAACAGTTACACAAATCTGTTGTAAATTGCGCCGTTTTTTGAATGGACTGGAAATCTCTCCTAAGTGGGAGCAAATACCTTAGCTTGTTGTCAGTAGTGATAAGTGAAGCAGAGGCGTCCCTAGGCCGGGGAGCACCAGATGTGGCTGCCGAGTATCACCCCCTGGGAGGTGATCACGCACGTGCACCTAACTGCCAGCGGCCATCTTTGAGAGAAAGAGACGAGGGGATAAGGTATGCTGCCAGGGTCCCCTTCTCTCTCGTACAGCTGTCAGGCTCTCGGTCCATGGCCAAGTGCCTGACTTTTCAGAGGGGTGACACCAAAATGACTGTCAGTCCAGTCAGTGTGGGCCGCACCCCCGCATGTCCCTTGTGATGCCACTGAAGTGAAGTGGCCTGTGTTTGATTCACTTGAAGGTTTTGCCAAACCCAGCCAAAAATCCAGGTTCAATAACGTCAAAGCAAACTAAACTCATGGCCACCTGTGTCCAAGGAATCAATGATGCTCTGCAGCCCATACAGAGTCATTGGTTGCTAGGATGCTAGTGCCTGGGCCGCAAGCCACATCATTGTTTTTTAAAATGTTGGCAGACCCAAAACTTCACACTATGGTCACTATGGTACATCTGTCTGCGTCCTAGCAACCAATGAACCTTATCAACTCTATCTAAAACTTATAAAAATAAAATGTGTTGACTTTAGATATACATCAATTTCTTTTTACCTGCTGGTTCAATTTTTGACAGTCATTTTTGTTCTATATCATTAGAATAAGGAGCATGTTTTAACAAAATAACAAAAATACACCATCAATTCATAGTATTAAAAAAAAAAATCACAAAATATAAAAATGGATACTGATTTAAGAATGAGAATACTGCTTAAATCTGTCCAGATGCACCACAACGCAATCTACAGCTCAAAAGACATAACAGTACGTCAGAATGTCATAATGCCTGGGTGCCACCATTGGAGGGGTGACACCAAAATGACTGACAGTCACCGACCGAGAGCCCGACAGTGTCAGGAGAGAGGAGGGGTCCCGGCGGCATACCTTATCCCGCCAACTGAAGGAGCAAGAGGAGGAGTAGAATGAGGTGGTGAGTGATAAAGAGAAGAGAGAAGAAAGGGAAAAGTGGAGAACTGAAAGGGTGGTGACCACCACCCGGGGGCCGCGGCGCGATGGGCGGTTAGCGAATGAGGGATTGCGTTATCGGAATGGCTTGTTTCTTCCAGGAATGGCTTGTTTCTTCCAGGAATGGGCTATTGTTTGTTTAGCCGCTAAAAATATGTAATTGGCCAATTGCCATTGGGGCCACGTGAATTGTGGAATTTTAACATGGAGGAGGGCTTGCCAGGGGTCCTTTGGTAATGATATGTTGAAGATGGAATAGAGGAGTCTGTAGATCTTAGACCAGAATCTGGCCACAAATGGGCACGTCCACCAGATGTGCATCACATCCCCCACGGCCTGGCAGCCTCTGACGCATATGTTAGAGCAGGTCGGGTGAAGGTGGCAGAGGCGTGAGGGCACAAGATACCACCTAGAGAGCACATTATAGGCCGCCTACTGGGGAGATTCCCCTTTTTCAATTTATGATAGGTGTAAGTCACTTATGGTGACAACCTCTTTCTGATGGAAAAGCACAGAGCCAGAGTATAGTATAGTTGCTCCTCGGGTTCCAGGCACTCTGACCAGCCCTTGAGTATAATTGTTCCTCAAGTTCCAGGCATTCTGACCAGCCCTCAAGTACAATTGATCATCAGGTTCCAGGCACTCTGACCAGCCCTCGAGTATAATTGTTCCATAGGTTCCAGCACTCTGACCAGCCCCTGAGTATAATTGTTCCTCAGGTTTCAGGCACTCTGACCAGCCCTCAAGTATAATTGTTCCTCAGGTTCCAGGCACTCTGACCAGCCCCTGTGTATAATTGTTCCTCAGGTTCCAGGCACTCTGACCAGCCCCTGATTATAATTGTTCCTAAGGTTCCAGGCACTCTGACCAGCCCTCGAGTATAATTGTTCCTGAGGTTCCAGGCACTCTGACCAGCCCCTGAGTATAATTGTTCCTCAGGTTCCAGGCACTCTGACCAGCCCTCGAGTATAATTGTTCCTGAGGTTCCAGGCACTCTGACCAGCCCCTGAGTATAATTTTTCCTCAGGTTCCAGGCACTCTGACCAGCTCTCGAGTATAATTGTTCCTGAGGTTCCGGGCACTCTGACCAGCCAATGAGTATAATTGTTCCTCTGGTTCCAGGCACTCTGACCAGCCCTCAAGTATAATTGTTCCTTTGGTTTCAGGCACTCTGACCAGCCCCTGAGTATAATTGCTCCTCAGGTTCCAGGCACTCTGACCAGCCCTTGAGTATAATTGTTCCTGAGGTTCCTGCCACTCTGACCAGCCCTCGAGTATAATTGTTCCTGAGGTTTCAGGCACTCTGACCAGCCCCTGAGTATAATTGTTCCTTTGGTTTCAGGCACTCTGACCAGCCCCTGAGTATAATTGTTCCTTTGGTTTCAGGCACTCTGACCAGCCCCTGAGTATAATTGTTCCTTTGGTTTCAGGCACTCTGACCAGCCCCTGAGTATAATTGTTCCTTTGGTTTCAGGCACTCTGACCAGCCCCTGAGTATAATTGTTCCTTTGGTTTCAGGCACTCTGACCAGCCCCTGAGTATAATTGTTCCTTTGGTTTCAGGCACTCTGACCAGCCCCTGAGTATAATTGTTCCTTTGGTTTCAGGCACTCTGACCAGCCCCTGAGTATAATTGTTCCTTTGGTTTCAGGCACTCTGACCAGCCCCTGAGTATAATTGTTCCTTTGGTTTCAGGCACTCTGACCAGCCCCTGAGTATAATTGTTCCTTTGGTTTCAGGCACTCTGACCAGCCCCTGAGTATAATTGTTCCTTTGGTTTCAGGCACTCTGACCAGCCCCTGAGTATAATTGTTCCTTTGGTTTCAGGCACTCTGACCAGCCCCTGAGTATAATTGTTCCTTTGGTTTCAGGCACTCTGACCAGCCCCTGAGTATAATTGTTCCTTTGGTTTCAGGCACTCTGACCAGCCCCTGAGTATAATTGTTCCTTTGGTTTCAGGCACTCTGACCAGCCCCTGAGTATAATTGTTCCTTTGGTTTCAGGCACTCTGACCAGCCCCTGAGTATAATTGTTCCTTTGGTTTCAGGCACTCTGACCAGCCCCTGAGTATAATTGTTCCTTTGGTTTCAGGCACTCTGACCAGCCCCTGAGTATAATTGTTCCTTTGGTTTCAGGCACTCTGACCAGCCCCTGAGTATAATTGTTCCTTTGGTTTCAGGCACTCTGACCAGCCCCTGAGTATAATTGTTCCTTTGGTTTCAGGCACTCTGACCAGCCCCTGAGTATAATTGTTCCTTTGGTTTCAGGCACTCTGACCAGCCCCTGAGTATAATTGTTCCTTTGGTTTCAGGCACTCTGACCAGCCCCTGAGTATAATTGTTCCTTTGGTTTCAGGCACTCTGACCAGCCCCTGAGTATAATTGTTCCTTTGGTTTCAGGCACTCTGACCAGCCCCTGAGTATAATTGTTCCTTTGGTTTCAGGCACTCTGACCAGCCCCTGAGTATAATTGTTCCTTTGGTTTCAGGCACTCTGACCAGCCCCTGAGTATAATTGTTCCTTTGGTTTCAGGCACTCTGACCAGCCCCTGAGTATAATTGTTCCTTTGGTTTCAGGCACTCTGACCAGCCCCTGAGTATAATTGTTCCTTTGGTTTCAGGCACTCTGACCAGCCCCTGAGTATAATTGTTCCTTTGGTTTCAGGCACTCTGACCAGCCCCTGAGTATAATTGCTCCTCAGGTTC
The DNA here is from genome assembly GCF_000935625.1 of Nanorana parkeri. NCBI lineage: Eukaryota > Metazoa > Chordata > Amphibia > Anura > Dicroglossidae > Nanorana > Nanorana parkeri. Next base: position 318,136 of record NW_017306333.1, read on the forward strand.
CAGGCACTCTGACCAGCTCTCAAGTATAATTGTTCCTTGGGTTTCAGGCACTCTGACCAGCTCTGATTGCCTTTCTGTTATATTGCCAGAAGATGCACTGAAGTATCTTCATAACTTCCAGATACCAGTTATTGGCTAGTCTACATGGATAAATGATGATGGTTCGGGTGTTTCTGGGGATCTATGTATACACAATGTTACATCATAAAGCCTGACAATCAAAACCTTTCTTTGTTTCAACAATGAACTTACAGGTTTAAAAAACGTCTGCAGATAACAGCTTCCATATATACCTTATATTGTAGGAAGAAATATAATTGCAATCTATGTTGAATATGGACTATATAATTTTGTGTTCCTTCTCTTATTTTTTTTTCTTGCTTAGATCCAGTAAGTAGAGTGTGTTTGAAACCAAAGAATGTGAAGGATACATTGAGCACCTATATAAATGCTAATTTCATCAGGGTAAGTATGTTCATGTTGTTGTTGTCCTTATCGTGGTAAAATCAATGTATGCGCACAAAGGATGAAATTAATGTTTCATTTTTGAAATTATTGAGATACTGAGAGGTATGCAATTACAACTTTTTGTGCTGTCTAATTTAAATTGTGTAATTGGCTAGCTCCATGATCCAGGATGGATCGTGGAGGTCCGGGATGGGGATGATCATGTGTCTATGGTTTAAAGTAGCCACCACTCCAAGCTTGATCCTGTGATGGACTACAGTCTCAGTACATATTAGTAAACTAAATATGAGGTTTGTAGTCCATCACAGGAACGAGCATGGAGCGGTGGCTACTTTACAACACACACAGGGACCATGGGGAACAAAAGTAGTCACCCTCCAGAAGGAAGGACAGTGTCAGCACCAATTCAGAGATGATTTGAAGATCTACAGCTGAGTGATGCACAAATAAGATACCCCTTTTATAATAATTAAGGTACTTGAATGCATCTTTAAGATTTAACTCCTGAGTTTAGTGTCACTTTAAGGATACAAATAAAGCTTTATGTTGGAGATACTGAGTGCAGTTTTATTTGTTTGGGGTGCCTAATTTAAAACCAAACTCCAGCCTTATCTTAAGCCTTGCACAGTTGAATAGACTCCTTCACTGTACTGAACTTGTTTACTCTTATTTTTCTGAGCAGTGTTCAATAGAAGTTGCAGCAAGTCAGATAGATCCCACCTCATTTCCTGGCTGGGGGACATAAAGCATCATCTAGCCATTTGCTCCTATGCCTGGCTGTCCCTGGCCTGCCCATTTTATTGATAGGATTGCAGTTCTTTCAATCGTGGAGGCTCAGCATCACTTGTGGGCATCACCAAGGGCAGATTGCATGCAAATGCATTCTGTCTGGGAACACCCACTCCTCCAGACTGACTTCCACTTATCAAGGCATTTTGATATTTGCATAACCCCTCCCAAAATCCAGCCCACTGTTTGCATCAGGGCTGAAGGATCTTGAGGGGAGTACTGTGGCAGAATGCTAGAATGTTTTCAGGAAGCTATGAACAGCACCCTGTTGGCCCCTCCCATGATCTGCCTGCATTGCAGAGAGAAGCACAGAGACTCAGTGATGAGATCACTGGGTCAAAAATACAAAAAAAAGGCTATATTTAAACATTTTATTAGCATGTTTACAATGGTGGAAATGTGGAATCAGTGTAGGCAAAACATAGGCAGATTAAAATTCCGCTTTAAATGTATTCCAAAAAGTATGGTGAATCTTATTAATTCCCTGCATGTTCGGCTGAGCTGAAGTACAATAATAATAAAAAATTGGGTGGAGCTAACAGTGAAAGCTAGCTCCGCCCAACTGTTTCCTATTGGCCGGCACCTGCCACCCAGGTCATTTGGGGACGCTGATCTGTCATTACAACTGGGCGAAGCCAGCCGGGAGATCTCGGCTGGCTCCGCCCAGCTGTCATTTGCAAGGCAAACGGCCGACCTTCGCTTCGGCTGTTGCTTCGGCACAGTCAAGCTGAAGCATATGCCTTCTGCTCGGCCAAGCCGCTCGGCCACCTTCGAGATCTATACGGGCTATAGTGAATACGGCTGTAGCTGATCCTTCGGCTAGCTTTGTGAATAACCCCCTAAGTATTTTATACTGGTGACTTGCTATGTAGGCATGTTAGAAGATAATGGGGGGAATTTATCAAAACTGGAGCAGCTGTGCATGACAACCAATCAGCTTCTCTCTTCAGTTTGTTCAGTTAAAGGGGTTCTAAACCCTCCGGTTGTTTTTGCCTATATCTACTGCTAGCATGCAGTAGATATAGGCAAGAAGTGTAAAAAAAAAAAAAACCCGCTTAAAATCATTTAAAACTTACCTCGTTATCGCCGCTCGTTCCCGCGCCGAGAATCAGGAACTGCTCGTACGGCCGCAAAGGATCTTGGGGCGGGCGCATGCGCAGTTCCGATTCTCGGCCGGGAGACGAGCAGAGACGCAAGGTAAGTCTATGGACGCGTGCACCCGCCTGCAGACACCGCTGGATCGGAGAGACAGGGCAGTCAGCGCTGGATCGGAGTGACGTCACACCGCTGGAGGGACAGATGAAAACATGGGGAAAGAAGAGAAAGATCGGAAAAAGAGACATCATTTAAGGTAAGTGCTAACATTTACATGGAGGGGAGGGAAAAAAAATGTTGCCTTTAATGTCACTTTAAGTTAAAATGAAACAGAGAAGCTGATTGGTTGCCCTTGGCAACTGATCCAGATTTTGTCTGCTCCAGTTTTCATAAATTCCCTTCAATGAAATCTAGAGTTTCTCTTGTTGTATGTTAATGTCATAAAGTTTTACATTATGTAATTAAATACAAGTTCTTTGATTTACTGCAGGGTTATGGTGGAACACAGAAGACATTTATTGCTACACAAGGACCAATGATTAATACAGTAAATGACTTCTGGCAGATGGTTTGGCAAGAAGATGTTCCTGTTATTGTTATGATCACCAAGCTCAAAGAAAAAAATGAGGTACTGCTCATAAAAATGAATAAATAATAAAAATAACATTTTAACCTGATTTCCTGCTCTTCTGGTATTCACCTCAATTATTGTGAATGTTACCGTAGCCTCAGTTCATCAAGTAAAACATAGTAAAATTCTACTATCTTCTATCTCATAATTGGAATCCAGTACTCTAACTAGTGAGTCCAAATCTTTCTGACTTAGATGGTTTGAGTTGCTCTACTATATAGAAAGTCACAATGTGCACATTGCACTATAAAAAAAGACTTTTCAGACGACTATGTACTGTATGTGTATAGCACTGGTGTGCTAGTTCTGTGTATAGTTCTGTACTGGTCATTTTAGCCCTCTTAGTCCGTGCTGGTCATCTCAGTCTGTACTGGTTACTTTAGCCTGTACTGATCATATTAGTCCCTACTGGTCATTTTAGTCCGTACTGGTCATCTTAGAACGTACTGTTCATCTTAGTCCTGTTGCAGTATGTCCTTTCCAGACTGATTCCTGAATGGGAGGGTCTATGTTCATAATAACCATCTGGTGAACTTTCAGTGTTCTATTAAGGAAAGTGGGCATCCTTTTAGATTAATTAACCCTTTTGGAAGTATCTAACCAAGAATGGCATTTTTATTGAAGGGGATGCCTAAAATCTTACTTGTGTTTTAGTGCAGACTTCAGGGACAATCAGTGAGCCAATCACACAAGCAGGAAATTACATTTCTGGGGGCATTCTTTTCACCAACCGTGTACAGCAGGGGTAGCAAACCTCCGGCACTCCAGCTGTGGTGGAACTACAAATCATATGAGGCATTGCAAGAATCTCACAGCCACAGACATGACTCCCGAAGAGAGATGCATCATAGGATTTGTAGTTTCACCACAGCTGGAGGGCCGGAGGTTTGCTACCCCTGGTGTACAGAATGCCTCAAGGTTACCATATTACATTAAATTTTTTGAGCAGTTTTAGAACAATTACAACGGCTCCACAACTGAAATTGACAGGTCATTTTTAAAGACATTGAAGAAGAACTTTGGGCACAACGTTTAGTAACCCTTGAAGTGGGGTTATCTCCGCGCTGCAAGGGTTAATTGCTTGTTTTTGTCTAGGTGCTAAAATAAAAACGTTATACTCACCTAATCCTCGGAGACGGCTTGCTTTTAGATTGATCCTTCCAGCCTTGCTCCCTCTCCGCTGCAGCAGTCTAAGGATCCTCAAGGCATCACGTCTAATACACTGTGTATTGGTTGTGAAGATGTCGAGGGACATACCATTGCTGCAGTGCGTAAGGGAGCTCTGTGGCAGCCGGCCAGCTATGAGGTTTGGGTGAGTATAACTTTTTTATTTAGTACCTAGATGAAAATGAGCAGTAAACCCTTGCAGTGCAGTACTAGCCCCTATACATTACAAAATGACTTGTGCAGCATTTGTATATGCTATATTATTTTTTTGTAATGAAAGTGGAGTTTTCCTTTAAACCAAAACTTTTTGCAGAACAGAGTTTAGTGAACAGGCTGGTCATAGTGAAGCTATATTTTTAGTCCTTTGTTTCCCATGTTTATAATTTCCCTTAGATTCATTGGGAGGAGTAGAGGCCGCAGATCAGATAATGTGACAATGTGAACATTTCCACAATGGGTGGCAGCTGAACTTTTCAATGTTTTCTTTCCCCCTAATCACCTTATAAGGGAGCTTGTTACTGGTTTTTAGGCAGTGATATCACTAAGCCTATAAGTGATTTGCAAGCTCCAGTGACTCTCCACATCTCATCTTGTTAAAAGGATCACCAGGTTAGTTGCACACTGTGACTAATGTGTATATTGTGTTATTATTTTATATAGTGCTTACATTAAACTATGTTGCACAATAGTGGATCAAGTGCATTAGGTACCAACAGTGCAATGATTCCTAGGTTAAAAAGGGATTTATGTTAAAAGAAAATGGGGTATATCTGAAGAAAATTGTGTATATGGTTTTACAAATGTACAAATGTAGTTAATCTAGAGTACATTTTTGTTTTGTCACAGAACTGTGGATATACTGTACATGCAATGCTAAGGCTAGAAGAGAACAAATAGCCTTTTTTAATATGCATTCAGTACAGTAACCTATAGCAGCCAGATGGAAGTCATATTTTATTAGTCTTACCACCCTAAAGTTCTGAAACCTAATCTGTATGGTTTTTGTAGTTGTTCATAATTTGTCTGTGTACTACACTATTAAATAACTTCTGAGTTCAGAATAACTTCAAATAACTTATTGCTGAGTTCAGTTTGATAACTTGGCAAAATGTTTTTTTCCCTGTACAGAAATGTGTTCTATACTGGCCAGAGAAGAGAGGAATTTATGGAAATGTTGAAGTGCTTGTTAACAGTGTCAATGTACATGACTATTATACTATTCGGATTCTGACATTAAAGGTAAAGCATTATCTAATTAATATTTTTGATATTGTACGGGATAAATACAGCCTTATAATTGATGTCATAAGGCAACACAGTATGTTTAAGTTATGTAATTGTGTTCTTTTGACTCAAACTTGGTAGGGTCTCCTGTTGGGGGTGGGCAACAGCAGGACACTGAGTAAAAAATGGGTAATGTTTCATTGTGCTATGATTGCATTTTATTTCAGAATGCTTAATAATGCTTTTTTTTATCAAAGCAAAAGATAAATATGTTGCCCATGGCAAGTAGTTCACCCACAATTTCTCAGAGGTGCTGGCCTGCTGAGTTACCCTTACTCTTCCTTTATTGCTTCAATACTCCGGGAGCAAGATCTCAATGCTTGAGTTTCCCCCTCTGCCCGATATCTACAGCCATGTAAATGTATTTTCCATTAAGAAGAAGGCAGAGCAGACTGGAAATTCCAGCTGTCCAATCCTGCTACTGGAGGGCCAAACAGGTATATAAAATGTGGGCGTTTATACCCACCAGCATTCACCCCCAAGTTTTGCATGGACCTTCCCTGTTGACACTTAATTTATGCATTGTATTCTTCCAGAAAATCAAGTCCTAAATATGTGCAAAAAGGTAGATTCCTCTTAAAAATTGGGATGGATATGTAAAGTTGTCTTTCCAATAACTGTAATGACTTCTATAGTTAAAATAATATATCATATCTATTGTATGCTGTGTAGATTGTAGTTCCAAAATAACAGTATGTTTATGTGTAGTTGTGTACTAAAGGCGATTTTCTTTCCAGCAAGGAAGCCAGTCACGAATTGTTAAACATTACTGGTACACCTCCTGGCCTGATCACAAGACTCCAGACAGCGCTCAGCCTCTTCTTCAACTTATGCTGGATGTGCAAGATGACAGAAAAATGTTTGCTGGCAGAGGTCCTGTGGTAGTGCACTGCAGGTAATGCTCAGTAATCCTTTTTTTTGCTCCTAAATAGTCTGAATCTCCACTATGAATGATTACATGTATGAAATTAGGTTACACATACTGGTTTATGTCCCATTTTAGTGATAAGGGCTGCAATATTGCCACCAGAAACAAGTAAGGGGTTATACATTCTATGATACATAGAATGAGTTCTACTCTTAAAGTGACACTAAACTCAGGAGTTAAAGCTTAAAAATGTACCAAGTACATTGTACCTTACCTATTAACAAAAATGTATCTTATTTGTGTATCACTCGGCTGTAGATCCTCAAATCATCTCTGAATTGGTGTTCTTCCTTCTGGAGAGTGACTACTTTTGTTCCCCATGGTCCTTGTGTCTGTTGTAAAGTAGTCACCACTCCATTCTCGCTCCCATGATGGACTTCAATCTCAATACAAATTAGTAAACAAGATGTAAGATTGTAGTCCATCACAGGAGTGAGCTTGGAGCAGTGACTACTTTACAACACACACAGGAACCATGAGGAGCAAAAGTAGTCACCCTCCAGAAAGAAGGACAGTGTCAGTATGAATTCAGGGACGATTGGAGGAACTACAGCCAGGTGATACACAAATAAGATTCATTTTTGTTAATAGTTATTGTAATTGAATGCATTTTTAGGATTTAACTCCTGAGTATAGTGTCATTTTAGGAATTGTATATGCAGGTGTCAGGAAACATCAGTTTGTCTAGGACTCAAACTTTTTCTCAAACTGTTTCTGAAACTTTCCTTAAACATCTCTAAAGCTGACCATACACAGGGCTGAATGAGAAAAATCACATGATTCCTCCATCCATACTAAAAAGTGTAGAGCAGCAGTACCCAACCTTTTTGGCAGGAAGAAAATGTTTCCACGGACCGGAGCGGGGGATTGAATGGGTGAAGGTTTCAGGATGATTCAAGCGCATTTATTGTGCACTTTATTTCTAATACTATTACATTGTAATATATAATGAAATATCCCCAAAATCCCATCAATACACACAGCAATGCAAAATAATACCATCAGCTATAAAGGACTACAAGTCTCATCAATACGCCGGCCGCTGTCAGAATGCCCGGCCAGAGCCAGCAGATCAATCCACACAAACAGAGCCCCATGAAGTCTGGAACTTCAAGTTAATGATCTGCTGCCAGAGCACCGATATTCCTCCACAGCAGCCGAAAAAGAAAAAATAGTCACCTCTCTCCTGCTGTCAGTTCAGCAAGGAGGCCCAGGGAGAGGGGACTTTTTCAGGAATGGATGTGGGAGCACCTGACCTGGGGACTGGGAGCTTTTGTTTACTAGAGCCATCTCTGTCCCCAAGGTCGTGGGGCCAGAGGAGCAGAAGAAAAAATAAAGTGCAGCAGGCGGTGGACCACTGAGGAGACTGCCTGCGGCTGCAGCCTAGTTCCTAACAGGCTACAGACCACTACCGGTTGGGGACCCCTAACGTAGAGTAAAGAATCTCCCCTTTCTGCTATTGTATTCTGACAGCTGTTAGAATATCTAAACAGTAACTGAAGCTGATTGGCTGGAGTCACTCTTCAGCCAACAATTTTCCAATCGACTACTTTGACATTCAGAAAATGGCTTTTGTCAAGTTGGATGTGTCACCCACAGGTTGAATTTCTGCCAATTCAGCAGGAACTGGACAAAGTGTTATCTGTGTATGACCAGCTTAACATAGATATTTTGCAGATATCTTAAAATAAAAACTGGGGATGTCACTGATGTGCTTAAAGAAAGCGATCGCAGAGGAAGTTTTAGTTGGGCTCTGATATTGTTTGCTGGATCAATCCTTCTAAACACTGTCTATAGGTGTCTACAGGGCTCACTGAACACATCTAAAAACATTGTCTGAAATGCACCTGTTCAGGTGGACAAAATGTGAATATATACACTTGCTCTGTATTGCTTCTAGCATTAAATTTAAATACTAATCTATACTACAGACCTGCTGCACAAGGGGCAGGCAGCCATCTGGGGAGTACGGCCGATACTCATGTAAGGGGCCCTGGCAGCCTGGGGGGCCCACCCTGGTCCCTTACATGACTATCGGCCGACGGTGAAGGGCGAGGAGGCGGAGGCCTGGCCCTTCTGGCAGACGAGGCCATGTGTGCAGGTAAGAGGAGCTAGGAAGGAAGGAAAGGAGGGAGGGGAGGGATGCAGCCCTGACCAGCCGACCTGAGACCCCTTCAGAGCCCACCATTCACAGTCTCAGATGGGCTGTGGAGCATCTATGGTAGGCTCTGCAGGGTCACTCTCAGGTGGGTCCTGTGTCCAGCACGTCACTATGCCCTGCGTCCAACACGTCACTAAGCCCTGCGTCCAGCGGCGCTCGGGGGGGCCCGGCCTAAAACCGTGTAATGGTCCCCTAAATTTCTGATGGCTGCCCTGCTCAGGGGCGTCCCGAGGCTGGGTGACACCCGGAGCGGTAACCAAGTGTCACCCCGACGAAACATCACTGAGCATGCGCATGACGTCATCGCGCACGCGCGGCAGTATTCTGATACCTGCCGGCGGCCATCTTGGTGATGGACGCCGGCAGAGAGAGGAGGGGACAGTCACCCGGCGGGATAAGGTATGCCGCCAGGTCCCCTTCTCTCTGATACTGTCGGGCGTTCGGTCCATGACCAAGTGCCTGACTTTTCAGAGGGGGGTGTGAGTCATTTTGGTGTCACCCCTCCAATGGTGTCACCCGGGTGCGGGCCGCACCCCCCTTGTGACGCCACTGCTGCTGCTTCTTGTGATTACTATAGTTAGCATTTAAAAAGCTTACTTCAGAGTTGCTAAGCACAGCTAAATGCTGGAGATGCACAGGCACTGTCCAATGTACCCTACAACTGTTACAGATTAGCACAGACAATCCCAATACCCCATGCTGGTACTCATATGGGCAACACTTGTCTATATGCAGGTACAAAAGTATACAATAGCATTGATCTTGGTTTTACAGCACATATTTTGTGTCTCTAGCTGTACCTCAAGTTCAGCAGTGCGAAAAAAAAATTAGTATCTTTGGTTTACTTACTGAGCTTTGTACATCAGTTTTATTTTGTATTGCATTTGTAAAAAGAAGTCTATTGGTGAAAAAATACATCTAACTAGATCTAATAACTGTTTCTGATCACTGTAAGGAGACACCCTGACAGTAGCAATCCTAGTCTGTGCTGCATTATCTGTATGGTTCACATATTAATCTTTAGTACACTCAAGCTGCTTAGTAAATGTAAGGAAATGGCTTTTTATACTGCTTTTTTTTTCATGCCAGTCTGCATTTTAATGGAACACTTTAGACACAGGGGAAATACGATTTGGATACTGGGGATTCCGCTCTGACTTTTGCCATAAGTTCATGCAGCATAACATTGCAGATGGCAATTGCAGATGGAACACTATAACAGAAAGCAGACAGCCTACTTCCCTTCCAATCTAAAAATCTATTTGACTTTATAAATGTATCTGTATTTGCTGAGTACAGAGCAGTTTGGAATCAGTTTTTGCTGTGCCTTCTCTTTAAAGTTTCAACCTATAGTAAAAAGCTGTGAGGAAGTGGGAGCTTTGGACTGTTCTGTGCCAGGATATTGCAGATAATTATAAAGAAGGTCACACTTAAATGTTTTAACATAAATCAGGATACTGACGCACTCAGTAATGTGAGGACTTCTGCAAATCAGAGTACTATAGTCTCACTTTTGCAAGGCTTATAGTTTTGTCAAATGACCGTACATGATGAACCACCAACTGGGTGAAAAAAAACATGGGGATGTCTATCACTGAAATGTTACATTTATAATTTTATTAAAAGTGTATTTGACACCATAGTCAGTCTGGAGTAAGGCTTTCCACCTTGCCTGTCAGAATTCACTTTCATTTACCCCCCTAGGATCAGTCTTATCGTAGACTGTAGCCTGTACAGGGCTTCACCCGTTACACCAGTTGGCAGCTCAGCCTCTGTGATGCTGCAGTATCTCTCATTGCTATTTGTCAGTAGTGACATGACATTGGACAAAATGAATTTACAATTATTATTATTATTATTACATAGTATTTATATAGCGCCAACAGTTTGCGCAGCGCTTTACAATGTAAGGAAGACATTACAGTTACAATACAATTCAAGACAAGATGGTAAGGAGGGCCCTGCCCCTAAGGGCATACAATCTAAATGAACAGGCTAAGAGAGAGAATGCTTCTAAGTTGTAAAGGAGCTACTGCAGCAATGCTTTCATACCTGGGTAATTGATCCTGTTCACATTCCTAATTTCCATTACATCTATCTGTTGTCGGATACTGCAGCAAGGTAACGTCATCGCACATGCATGGTCCGCCATCTTAGCTTTAAACGCCAGCAGAAAGAGGAGGGGACGTTCACCCAGCGGGATGAGGTATGCCGTCGGGTCCCCTCCTCTCTTCTGACAATGTCGGGCTCTCGATCCATGACCGAGTGCCCAATTTTTTAGAGGGGTAACACCAAAATGACTGTCAGCCATTTTGGTGTCACCCGGGTGCGGGCCACACCCCCTTGTGACCCCACTGACCAAACTTACCTCTGGGGTTGAGTTTCACATTTAGGCAAGCAGGTAAACAAAATGACTAGATTTGGGCAGTTGGTCTGCCAACCTGAACCATTGACTGCTGCAGCCAGAAGTCATTCAATTAGTGGTGGTATCACTACTGCCACTAAATGACAGCTTACCACCAGATTGTTTCAAATTGTAAAACGGGGATATCAGGTGACAATATTTACAAAATATGGTCATGACCATATGCAGTCAGCGATGCCACCCAGCATCCCTGGGAAGTTTGTTGACATTCATCAGTCGGTCGGAACTGTCATTTGTGATGGGAGAAGTGATGTGGCAGCACCATCATTGCAGCGAGTCACCAGCGTGTCGCTCATTATGATTGTGATGTTGGGGTTACATCGGTGACATTATTTATTTAATGAAGAACCTTTTCTATGGTGTGGGTGTTTTTATTTAGTATTTCATTTTTGCAAATAAGGCTGCACTTTGTGTACATCTCTGGAAAAGAAATTCTGAAGATGTAACAATTCTTATAATGACCTGGCAACCTGATCAAAATTCCAGTATTGCTAGGTCAAATACAGCCCCTGATCCCCTGCCGCTCTGCATGTATGAGCGGCTGTGCGGGATAGAGAGACGCCTCTGTGTGTCACTTGTCTGCCTGACGGGGCCGCTACCGACACAGCAGGCGCCGCCAGGCAGCACATTCTTCAGCTGGGACTGGGAGAGGACGAACCCTCTTCACTCGGCCCCGCCCCCTGGCCGCCAAAGACGAGGAAGCTGAGCGGCTGTAGGAGTCAGGTAAGTCCGGTGTGGGAGCTATTCTGCATTACTGTATAATCATCATACAGCAATGCAGAATAACACCAGCTATGCAGGACTACAAGTTCCAGCAATACATTATATTATTAAGTGGGGATGCACCTGTGTGTGGGGGGGGAGGGGGCTAAAAGCTGTTATTATCAGTTACATTATAATGTATTGCTGGGACTTGTAGTCCTGCATAGTTGGAGCTATTCTGCATTACTGTATAATGATTATACAGCAATACAGAATAGCACCAACTATGCAGGAACACAAGTCCCAGCAATACATTATATTATTAAGTAGGGATGCACAAATGTGTGTGTGTTTTTTTTTGGGGGGGGTTAAAAAGCTGGTATTATTTACATTATAATGCATTGCTGGAACTTGTAGTCCTGCATAGTTGGTGGTATTCTGCATTGCTGTATAATCATTATACAGCAATGCAGAATACCACCAGCTATGCAGGACTACAAATCCCAGCAATACATTATATTAGTAAGTTGGGATGCACCAGTGCCAATACTGGGTTTTTTCACATGTACTTGTGAAAATGCCCCATACTAAGCGCAGGCAAAATTACCAGGGTCACAGCGGTCGCATTTGTGACTGGGCCCTGGTGTTCGGCCAGTTGGGGGGAGCCCAGGGAGAAAGAAGAGGGCCCGCCACACGCAGTGTTTTTGACACTTGCGGACCGCAGTTCAGACAGAGGGATGGGGAAGACGCTGTAGTGGGGGGTGGCCAGTCAGGGAACTCCATTTGCATGCACTATTTTTTCTGACCGGATTTGCCATGCGTTCCGGTGCAGGCGATCACACCGCAGTGCCATTGACTTTAATGCACCGCCACGCCCCCCACCCCCACCCCAGAACGCAGTGGGCTGGACGGGTTGCAATCCAGTGTGTTCCAGCACTAAATCAGCCTGAACACACTGGAGCTGGTGTGAACTACCCCTGAAAAAAGAAAAAAACATACTTTTCATGTAATAGAAGAAAAAAAAAGGTATCAAAATCATGTTTTTATTGGGGGTGGGGGGGCCCTGGGGTTTCTAGTTACACCTCTGGGGGGAGTTAGGTACTTTAGATCTGGGGGAATGGGGTAGACTATAAGTGCAAAAACTACAAATCCTTTAGGTTGCTCTGCTCTCAGCAGAAACAATTTAAGTGGTAAGAAGTCATTTATCAGTTACAATTCATTACTAATAGTACCGGGTTGAACCATATGAAGACCTGTATTTTAGCTTTAAAACAGCAGGACAACTTTTTTTTTTTTAGCTTTGGATTGAATGAGGAATGGATACATCCTCTGTCAGGTTTTTAGTGTTGTCCATAAAACTTTTAGGGAGATTACTTCCCATTTCCTATCTAGGTGCTGTTATGGGGCATAAAATAAAGGTAAACAGGGCCACAGGCTAAAATATTTGGGGCTGGAATTCTACTTGAATGCTTGTTAACAGTGACTGTGGGTTTGACTGGTGTTTTTCAGCAACTGAAGAATGCCAGTCACAGCTAGGGCACAGAGAAAACAATTGTTTTCTCTGTGCCCTGTTCACACTACAATGCAAGGGTGATCTGCAGTATGGTGCCCTGCAAAAAAATGCAGACATGGGGGCCTGAATGGTGTGTCCAGTTTGTACACTCCAAATAACGTTAAAAAAAGTAACACAAGGCTCCAAGGTTAGCAGACACTAGCTGTACGGTAAAAGCGTAGTGATTTACTATACAGCTAATGTGAACGAGCAAGTAAAAATCACCAATCTGAATAGGCGCAGTACATATTGCATGTTTGGATCAATGCACAAAGGTAACACACCAGGATAGGTGTCCGTATTTTGAAAAAGGTGAAAGTTATTTTTAGTTGAGTCCAATTCAATTTGGAAATTTCAGTTGCATGGCTGTAAATAGAGCTCCATAGGCAGGTGTTCAAGCTTTGTAAATTGAGCCTTTGGGAATCGACTATTTAAGCAGCCACTTCAACTAAATAAATCAACACTTTAATACATGATTGGAGAATTTCACTTTATTTACAAACAGAACAAAAAAAATGAAAAAGAAGTATAAAGCAACGTTAATAATAGATATATTATACAAAGAGCATGCTGAATAAAACCTGTATACCTGTAACACAAATGTTGGCAGGGAATATGGTCACTATTGGTTCCCCACGTATAAAAATAACATTCCTAAAGGAGTTCATGTGTATGACCTCTAATTACTTTGTATCCTGACTATACACGTAAGATGTTTTCCTCTACAAGGCCTGCTTCCTGTTCAGGAGACTGATTGGAATGTACTAAGGAAACATCGGACGTCTAGAAAAAAATGTCTTTTTAGGAAAATAAGAGCAGCGTGTACATCCTTGTATAACTGAAAGAAAGTCATCCATTTTTAATGATTTCCAGAAAAAAAAGTCATTCTTTAGGGACAGTCATTACAATGTGTCTACCATTAGTTTAGTTGGAAACTCTTGTCTATGTGCCTCTCTATTCCTGATTGCACTTTGTTACTAAGGAAAGGTCTTCCCTGACTTTAGACCTAAGCCCAACCACTTGAGTTAACACCCATCCACCTGTTGACCTCCTGTCCAATGAATGCACCTCAGTGGGCAATACGATCAGGAAAATGATCGGATTAATTTTAAAGCTGATCTCTGGGATAAGCAACTATTGGCTTAATACAGGAGTTATTTGTATTCTTAATTGAATCTTTGTGTGCTTTGTGTATTTCTTCCAGATCTGTAATCCAGTCTGAAAATGTTTTTGTGTGCAGGAGTTCCTGTAATGAGGACCATTCACTGCTGCTCTCTCTCCTTGTACAGGGTGACCGGTCTTGCCAACGCCCCCTCCTGTAGTGTTCTGCAGGCAGCCTGTAGTGGGTGGGGCCTGCAAGGTCCACTGCTGTGCTCTCTGCACAGGCTTTGTACAGCACAGTGAAGGTGTCACTGTTACTATTACAAGAGGCCTTAAAAGACTAAAGCTTCCAATTCAGTCCTGACTTTTCTCTTAACTTATTACTTTTGATTTTTATATTTTAACAATTAACTGACTGTTGTATTATTCCAGTGCTGGAATTGGAAGAACTGGCTGCTTCATTGCTACTTCTATTGGTTGTTGTCAGATGAAGGAAGAAGGTGTTGTGGATGTGTTAAGCATTGTCTGCCAGCTACGAATGGACAGGTACATATTTTTATAATCTTTCTACATTTTGGGAGGATGGTGATAGGCTTTACCTTCTATAACATAAAACGGAACCCTACCTACATACTTATGAGAGCTATATAACATTACATTTCTAAAAAGATGCTGAAGGGTAGAGGGCTAAACTCATAAGAGAAAACTGGTAAGCAAAAGCAGCACTAAACCTTTTTGACAAGAACCTATTACTTTCTCAGTATGGCACCCGAATGTGCCAATCAGATCTAAGGCTGGGTACACATGGTCATATTTTTTTCGTTCGGCCTACAAGGCTGGAGGAAAAAAATATGACAGATTCCTCCATCCATGCTAACGTCGCAGATGAACGCATATCCTGCTGTATACAGTGTATTCTGACAGCAGCATCGGCTGCTGACAGAATACCTGAAAAGTGATTGCACCAGTTTGGCTGCAAGCACTGTTCAGCCGGCGATAGGGCCATCTACAGATCTAATGTTGGCCAATTCCAGCTAAATCAGCCAAAATTCGCTCCATGTTTACCAAGCTTAACTCTAACAACTTCAGCTGATAGTACTGCTGTGCAAACATACAAACAGCATGCAAATTCTTGTGCACAACTTGCGTATTCTAAGAACATATGCATGTTCTAACAACATGTGTATTCTTCGCTCTACCAGTGCAGGAAAATGTCTGCATGTAGCGTTTCACCTGCTACCAGCCAGCCTGTGTTCCTTATAATAGTGTTGCTCTTGCAAGTGTTTACTAAATTCCCAACCTTTGAAGTGTAAGTTAGCTAAAAGTACACCTATATTCACACCGCAGTATGTTACAGTCGCAGTTTGGTGCATTTTAGATGCTCTTTTCATATGCATTTCATTTTGCAAAAACAAGAACCAAAGATGCAGCAAGCAGGATTTTTTTTCAATGTGGTCTCAGTGTGAAATACTGTTTTACAAAGAATCCTTTGAGTTTTATACAACTACAAAAGTACTTCCTCTGGTTAATTTTATGTACAATTTGCTGCACTAATGTACTAATAGTACTAATTTATTATTATTATTATTAATATTACTGTTATTAATAATAATAATAATTCCAACAACAGCAATATTAACAATAGTAATGTATTAATTGTACTATTACTCTAATGTAGTAATAGTAGCACTGTACTGCTGTACTACTGTTTCAATGTAATGAGTTTATTTAGGCAGGAGAAGAACCCCTTGATGTACCTGTACTAGCTGATAACCTATGTTCTAAAATAATGATTGTCAGCAGTACTTAGATCAGTAAAAATCAGGTCATCATTAGAAACCAATAACCTGCAAAGTATTGATGACCTTATAAAAGATTGACGTCACTATGTTTTTATTTTCTTAGTATTGCAGATTTCAAATGAGTGGCTTTGGAAGATTGTAGCTTGAAAGAGAGATTATTCTAAATATAGTTAACTATATAATTCCTTTATCTCTGTACATATGTTCAAATTGTTCACACCCTACGTGACCATGAGTTCACACATACACTGGGCAGCCTTTCCTGTCATTTCCCAAACAGGCTACTGAATATCCTGTCTAACCGCTAGTCAAAAGACACACTTCTGCTACACAAGGCAGTTCTCAGCAGTTCTCACAGCAGTATCTGCACAGGAAGATTTATTTTTACATAGGGATTGCTTTCTTTAACTGTTTAGCATGGATGAGGGAAGCATTTGATTTTCTCTCGTTCAGCCAGGGCCATGTATGGCTAGCTTTAGAATGAAGATTAGGGGATCTGACTTCCCAAAACTGCATGCTTGTTCTAGGTCAGTGACTCAAAGAAAATTGAAGCCAGAACCAGCAAGGCAACTAATATTGTCAGTAGGAAGACTGCAATGGGAGTCATCACGTTTCTCACAGTGCAGGTTTCCTTTAAAACCAACAATGCCCAATTAGAAACACAAAGTTGCTCAATGAGAACAGTGGACAACCAGAGATCTGCCCATCTTTGTCATGATCCATGATCTGTTGCT
Organism: Nanorana parkeri; assembly: GCF_000935625.1. NCBI lineage: Eukaryota > Metazoa > Chordata > Amphibia > Anura > Dicroglossidae > Nanorana > Nanorana parkeri. The sequence goes on from NW_017306333.1 coordinate 334,975, forward strand.
TCTGCTGTTGTACAAGTTGATAATCCTCTTTTATTGATAACAAATATGTTTTATGCTGGAGTGCTCCTTCACACCATCTGTGTTTGGGCTGTCCTGGCCGTTTTTTTCAACACAGCTCAAACACAATACAGTTAGGTAACCTCCTAGACCTCAGCTTGTGATTGGATAGTGAATGAGCAGCAGCAGAGTAATAACCCATCCCTCTGTATCCTTTGGTCAGCAAGTTCCTTGTAAGTTTATGTCCATGGAAGTGAGGGTAGGTCTCTTTACCCAAGCCCCGCATTAAAAACCTGAAAGGAGTTGTATCCTTCCCAACTCTATCTAAAACTAGAAAAGGTGTTTTTGGCTTGACAAACACTTTAAAGTGTATGTCAAGTCAATTTAGTTTTTCTAGTTATGGACAGAGTGGAGCAGGATTAGAACTATCTGAGGCTCCGTCATAGAGAATTTCCTTTAGTTCATGTTCTGCTGACACTCATTCCACCAGACAGGAATTGAGGAAAATTTTGAAACAGGAAAAGTTTGCC
>NW_017306333.1:335651-339798 GCF_000935625.1 Nanorana parkeri
CTTAATAGAGAGGGGGCCCCCCCCCCCCCCCCCCACAAGTTCCGTTTTATTATCCTTTTGTAATAATCATCCATTTGCTCACATCTGCTTTTATTCTGGTGATATGAACATTTAAAGAACATTTTACAGCATATGGACCAATGCCTGTAATTAAAGAAGTTATATTGTAAGACATTTTTGTGTTGTGACCTAAAGCGACTTCTCATTCATTGTACTCATCTACTTGTTCTCTTTAAACAGGGGAGGAATGGTACAAACAAGTGAACAATATCAGTTTGTGCACCATGCTCTGAGCCTATATGAGAGTCGACTCTCTGCAGAAAAGGTCCAGTGAACGTCTTGCTTGGAAGACTGTTTAACATTAATCCTTTAAGGTAATTAATTGAATTACCGACCAGCAGTTTCTTGAAGGAGTGCAGTAGGCTCCAATGGAACGATTGTGGACAGGAGATGTGAAGACTTGATGGACTTTATGAAACGTTTGACCAAACTAGAAGAACTGTATAATGCTTCGTTTGAATGTAGCTGTACTGCCAGTTTCCGCAAGAAGCGATGGACAGTATAGAAGATATAAATGGGTTTTACATATGTAACTGAAAGGTGGATATACTTCTGATAACATAGGATTATCTGCCATAAAGAATGTATAAACTCCAGACACAGTGGGTATCTAACAATTATTCAGTGTATAACAAATAAACCTTTGCAAACTGTGTGTCTTGTAACTGGACTGTCAGTTGTCAATCTGTTAAGTGCTATTACTTATTATGTGGTGAATTTGTTTTTTGCCCACATAAAGTTATTGCTGCTAGTGTTATCAGTAAATTGTTTAGTTTATTTTTAATTAATCGAAGAATACTTGCTCTTGTGTTATTTTTTGTTGTTTTTCTAAACTGTTCAGAAACAGTGACTATTTTATATGGAGATGTGGTATTGTTCTATTAGCAGTTGTGAATTTCCAACTGGATATTTAAGCAGAGCACAATGTACTTTAATCAGTGGACATGCATTTGCTGTATACTGTGGGTTGTACTATTTGCTGCGCCTCCTCTCCGGTTTTAAATACAGTGTATTTGTAATATTATGTGAGTTATTTTACCTGAAATCTTTATAGCCTATATTAATACTGCAAGAAATAAAACTATTGTCTACTGACTGATAGCATTGTCTTAATGTCCTTTTACAAGCATCAGAAAGCAAACATTTGCTTTTGTCTTTTGGCTGAGCATGGTCAATAGTGGTATGTTAAGTTATATATCTAGGGGCTCAGCATCATAGATTAGCCCCTTGTTGTTTTTTTCTTAATTTGCAACACATCGACAGATATTTATTCCATATGAGGCACTTGGCAACAAGCATCTAATCGTAGGCCTCATTCACACTTGCAGTGTCAAACCTGCGCTTATGCGCACATAATGCGGGTAATCATTTTTCAGTGGCATCATACAGAATTGACCTGCTTTTAGTGCCATTCAGTTTAACTATGTTTAACCAAAATCGAATTCTATGCATCCAGAATCTGAATACAAACGCCAAACATGGCTACACTGATCTCAGTGCAATATATACGGAACTAAACTTGCTTTAAAGCATTAACTAAACACAGAATAAAAGTAACCTGGGAAGCATAAACTTTATTGAGCTCCCATTCACATCTGAGCATTTTATTGTTCATTTCCTGACGCACGACAATGCTCAACTTGAAGAATCCTATTATTTTCAGTGGTGCCTGTACACACCTGAGCGTTGTGTTGTTTGTAGCTCAAAAAAGTACATGAGCTTTTTGAGACACCTTTATGGCCCCATAGGCTTCAGTAGGAGCACCTGAAAATGCATTATTCATGTGAGTTGGCTCTACCAACTGTCTCCTCTTCCCAGTAACTAGCTTTCCATTGGCTAAAACTGAAAATGGCTGACAAATGCGTGAAAAAACGCAGAAACGTGCTTCAAAATAGCCAAAAAAGGTTCATGTGTGAACAGGGGCTTACACTCCACAGATAATTGCTCCTGCATTTAGATAATCTAAGTGCAAGTGTGAATGAAGCCTACTTAGAGGGTAAAAGTCTCATGTGTGGTTGAACTGAGGGGAGCCTGTCTGAGATATGATGTGCATTAAAATTCCCTCTCCTTCCTCACATTATCTTAAATGTTTTCATTTCCTGTAATATATCATATATATAATGTCCTGTATTTGGACTTTATATTTTATATATTAGAACATGTTATTCAAGCAGTTACAATCTGTATACTTCTTGAACGATTGCATGCTTTTTATTTTTTGATGTTGCATTTTACGTATTAAACATGGGCGATGCTATAAATGTTAACAAAATGTTTTGCATTTTCTGTGTATGTATGGATTATTACATCACTGTATATAATTTCTAAGGTGCAATATTGAGCTGAATCTATTTAATTAATGCCGACCTGTATGGATAGTTTTATGTTTGACCATGTAACATTAAACCTGATGTGTTTTAGTTATTTTATCAAATCCTAAACTTTATTCAATGTATTAAAAAATGGTAAAGTATAAAAAAAAGTTCACCATTTGACAGGTGCTGACTATATATATCATGGAGTCAGAAACATAGAAGCAATTTGTCTCCAATATGTATCAATGCAATTAGATTTCCTAAAAGTCCATATTCCAGCCTGTGTTATACAAGATAACCAGTCTGTATGCTTAATAATAGCATTTGAGCCAAACATACTGCTTATGCCAATGCTCAGAGTCTAATGCTTCTTTTAGGGTCAATGGGCTCACAGTCACATTAATGTAGAATTCTAGCCAACATTTATTTTCTGGCTCTAGATAGAGTGGGCAAAGGTTAGGTGTTCTGCCACGTTTTATTGCTCTTGCTATTTGGTAGATTTCTCCTTACTTCCTATTCGGAAGCACAATAGGAAGTGAGAAGAAATCTCCTTTAAGTGAAAAGTAATTCCAGCTTTGACAGTTTTCACTGGAACAGGTGTCCCCATTGCAAGATTTCCCTTCACATACTGTTCCAGTGAGAACTGTAAAATTCTAGAATGCCTTTCACGTTTTGTGCCAGTGACAACAGCCATTAGGGTATATAGTGAGAAGGAGTTCCTGAGCACTAGAAACAAACAGCAATAAAATCCTAAAGTTCTAACTCATCCCCAGCCTGTTCAAATCTAGAAGAAAAAAGTGACAGGGTTACACTGCTAAACAATGCTTCATTTGAGAAAATTTAGTTGCATTTTGGTTAAATCAGATATTACATGTAAATGGCATACATGTTTCTAAAACTTTAAAGTATATGTTTAGACAAAACATATTTTTTTATGGAATAGGTAAGGATTAGAACTCCTATCAGGTTTTTATTGCTTGCTTTGTCCCTGCTGGATAGATTCATTTTCTCTATTTATCATGACGACCATTGTCACTGGGATAGAAAGTGATTGAAAATCTAAAATTCACCAGCTGTAAACAGAATGTGAAGTTTAGGGAAATCTTCCAATAAGGACTCCTGTTCCAGTCACAGCTATTTAGGAGGAGAATTCTGACCTCTTGTTATCTCTCTGGGACAGGAAGTGAAGGCAGATCTCCCCAATAGAATATATATATAAAAAAAACCTTTTTGGCTACACATACACTTTAAGTGCCTTTGTCCAGCATAGCAGCCCATGTCCAACATAGCTGTTCTCTGTAGAAGCTTGCATCTACCATAGGAGCCTGTGTTCACCATATAAGCCTGTATCCATTATAGTAGCCTGTGTCCACCATAGCAACCAGCATCCACCACAGCAGTCTGTATCCACCATATAAGCCTATGTCCACCATAGCAGCCTGTGTCCACCATAGCAGCCTGCATCCAACATAGTAGCCTGCATCCAGCATAGCAGCCTGCATCCAGCATAGCAGCCTGCATCCAGCATAGCAGCCTGCATCCTGCATGGCAGTCTATATTGCCCATAGAAACCAGTGTCCACAATAGCAGTCTGTGCCCACCATAGTAGCCTGTGTCCACCATAGCAGCCTACGTGCAGTAGTCCGTGTCCACCATAGAAGCCTACGTCCACAATAGCCATCTGTGTCCACCATAGCAGCCTATTAAGTCACTTAAAATGTACTACTGGAATTGCCCTAATTGCTGTTGGTAAAACACATTTCTTTCCTCTG
>NW_017306333.1:340286-358878 GCF_000935625.1 Nanorana parkeri
TATATATATATATATATCAGTAACATTTATTTTTGTGTGGATGAATGTTTTACTTTATACAAATTTACATCTGCTTTTAGCCAGAAAACACATTTTAAGTGCACTCTTACATTTACCACAAAGCATCAGATGCAGCTGTACAGTAAAGTGCCTCAGCAAAAATTCTAATGGCAGTTAACTATTTCGCTTTTAGCTAAACTCCAGCATTTCCAGACCTGCTGTGTATATGTGCGGTATGGAAGGACAAGGTTGGTGGGTCATGGTAATGTGCTTGTCTTGCAGTCTGGGCTGCTCTGCTGTGAGACCTCTGTGGAAGGTCCAGACACAAACATACGTACAGATATTAAATCAATGCTGAAGACTGCCATCTTTAGCAGAGTCCCCAAAACAATTGAATAGAAGGAAGTTCTCGTCACTGACTTTTTTCCCTTCGTGAAGGCTCATTTCCTTCCTAGTGCTAGCTTCACTTATCTAGCTTGTTGGACAGAAGCATGGAGTGACTATGAGGTGGAAAATGGATGTGATTTTACTTGTGCTGCTGCTGAGCTGCTTGTCTTATAGGATAACAGGTAAGTGAAAAGACGTACATTTCATATTTGGGGAGGGGAGAGTAACATCTGGAAGTATCATTAATCCAAAACTGTACAGGTATTAGGGAGCAAATGATTCATCTCTACATCCACATCCTATGAGATGTGTTACACAAGATAATCCTGTACACTGTGAATGAAAACAGAGTGTATTACAATACAACACAATATTGTATATCACAATGCTTGCAAGAGTTCAGGTTATTTAGGGTGACCAGATAGTAGGCCTCTAGGAATTATATTACGCTATATGATTTTAATATTTTACATATAGTACTTTAATATCTTTTATAGACCATATTACTCCTTAGCAATTTTATTTATGTTCTTATTTATACTATTATTTGCTTCTAATATCTGAGACATATTAGGCCTGTACTTCCAAAGTCACCTTATATTCAGCATTCAGCTTTTTTTAGTGTTTTTCCTCTAATATTGTGTGAGCTGGTTTTTGGATTGACAGATGCGTTAACAAAATGTATTGAATGTACACTTCAGAGCATGTATACTTGCTTTGAATTAATGGTTCCCATACATTGTAATGAGGGCACATTTGCTCAGATCCTGTCATAGATGATATGTTGTACATACATTTTATACAATATTTGTTTTTTGTACTTTTGTTTGACTATTTGATTTATCTAATAACAATGTTAAAAGCGGTGATGTATCAACCATAAATCAGCTTTAGTATGCTCACAGTAACCTACTGAAAGATTGTTTCTGATTGGCTGTCATGGTTTACCGTATACCATATAGTACGGTCAGAAAAGAAACCACCACTTATTCCCATTTATATTGTATCCAACTCTGCCAAGGAGTAGACTCACCAAGATTAATAAATTCATATGATTAAAGAGGAAACTTTTTTCCATAAATTGAAATATGGTTTATGATTGGTTGGCAGGACAATTTCAATGGGTTATTAATAGTTCCAAAGTCTTTATTACAATATATGGATGGTGAAACTATTAATCAGAGGCATTACATTTATTTTTATGTTAACAGTGTATGCCTCTACATGTATTTTGGTTCAAAATACAAAAACTGGATATATCTGAATATAGTAATTCAGATACTGGATTATTGTTTAGTAAAGCTACATCGAAACAACATTATTTTTGGCCTGTGTCAGCAATATTTTTTTTTTCCAACCAATCAGAACCTGTCAAGCGCATGTTGAGTGGTTGCCGTGAGTTTCCTCACTTTGCTACTCTCATTGTCTATTGAATATGGCCACATTTGAAATAGGGATAACTGCATGGGGTTAGTTGCACATGGGTATATTTACAGAGAAAGAATAGAATCCCTGCCAATCTCCACAATCTGAGCAACATTAGATCCAAAGTTATTAGGAATGCTGTGTAGTCTGGTTACTAAGAATAATGTAGGGATATTATTAGAAACACCATAAAGCAAAGCATATAAAACATACTCCACCACTATACATGACCCCAAAAGGACATGTGAGCAGCCTTGGAAATCATTATAGCAATCAATTATCCCTATTGCAGATTCTTTATTTCAACAACAATCTTCCTCTAGGATTATATCTGCATTTAGTGTATTTTTTGCATGTTGTTTACCTGTAAAAGCCTTCCTTGTGTAGACATTCAAAAGCCTTGAGATTTGTGCTGGGCGCTGCCATCTTGGATGTGATGTCAGCAGGCCCAGCAGACTCAGAGCTGTCACTCAAGTAATACTCTATAGCAGATATGGGCATTTTATGGCCCACAGGCCACATCCAGCCCTTTGTCTATCCCGGTCCGGCCCCTCCTATGCCGGTGCATCCACTGCAAACCATAGGCCAACAATCAGTCTGTGTCCTTTTCAGTCATTGGTTGCTAGGACTGCTGGCGTCCTAACAACCAGTGACATCAAGTGTGTTTCAACCCCCAGCATTACAGGAGGACAGAAGAGTATCTTCTTCCATCCTCTCCTGCAGCTCCACCTCCCGGCTCCTGCCTCTGGCCTATGGAGAAAAAAGAAAAGAAGGTATGTGCCACATACTATGTGGGGAAAATAAAGATGTGCGTTAATCATGCGGTTCCGTGGAATTGATGCATGGTACCGCACAATGCATTTAACATGCTTTACAGTGTGGCATGTGCATTGCATGCACTACTTTTTTCAACTGCACTGAAATGCATGGTATTGCAGTACAGAGCCTTGCAGCGCGGTCGATTATATTGCAGCTGGTAGGTGTGTTTGGGGTGCCTTTCAAATGGTTCGGCCCACCACAGCAGTCCCAGTTTCTCAAGTGGCCCAGTGAGAAAATTAATTGCCCACCCCTGCTCTGTAGTATTCCCAATTGCTCCTCCCCCAGCAGCCACATGAAAGGTTATGTAGGGAGGTGAGTGGGGGGACAGAGGAACTGGTCCAGCACAGAGAGTAGTTAAAGCCGGGCTCCAGGAAAAAATGATTGCACTGGGTGTGTAAATGATCATGAAAAAGCTGCATGTTACGCGTAGTGGGCTACTGCAAAGTATAGAAATCTTACCTGGCAGCATGCTGGCACCTACACATAATGCCTAGCTTCTGGATTCTGAGGAGAAGCATAGCTGCCCCTTATTTCTCCTTGCCCACTTACAACATGAATTTGGAGGAGTAGAAATTATGTCACATGCCTGTTCCCTCCTCTCCTGCTCTAATTACAGATAGCCTTGTATTATTTTTTAAAAATATATAAGGCATTTTGTAAATTGGCCAGTAGCGAGAAGGGGTGGGGATGCAACTGGACCACTTAACTAATATGTTAAGTAATTTTAAAAACTTACCATATTAGATACCATTTTCATACAGAGTTGCTGCTGGTCCTATAAGCTATTTAGAATCCATTCCTAGCGCAGTGATCCTTGGAACCAAATTTTGGAGCACTTAACTGCTCGAGTCGCATCCCTTAACTCCAAGCAGTGCCCAGAAGACCAGCATTGTTTGCCGGAGGCGGAATGCTACAAAGTAATATTTGTATACTTTGCAGCAGCCCTACACATATAACATACAGTTTTTTTTCTGGAGTTTGGCTTCAATTCCCAGAGTTCTATTCAATACAAGGCAAATGGAACTCAATCAGAGATGCGTAAAGGGCTCACCAAACCATATGTTAAAAGCGGTGCCAGAAGTATTGAGAGTATGTAATGAATAGAAATTGGAATGGAATTAGATAGGACATGTTCACTGTAGAGTTTATGAACTGCACAATTAATAATAATTGAGCTCTTTTCAACTTACAGTCAAGCTCAGCAAAACTGAATATTGATATACTGAAAACACTTCTATATAACAGCTCTAACATACTTTTGAATAAAGATAACCTAAGAAGATGGAAAAAGCCTTCCTGAAGCATGAGGTTGCTCCTGGAATAAGCTTTTCACAGGGCCAAAAGTAAAACATTGTCAATGTTTTAGAAAAGCCATTTTGTTTCTGACTAACGCCAATGTTCTTGCTGTTATGAATGGTGCTATGTGATCTACTTGCAGTATTGCAGTTCCTATACATTCATATTACCAGTTCACTTGTGTGAACAGATCCTGGAAATAGCCTACAACCTCCATTTTTGCTTGCATTGAAAGAAAAGACACTGGTGCTGCAAGGAAAACTATCTACCTGCCACAGTTCTCCAGAACCTCAACCTAGTCTGGCCTGTAAAGTATGCAAAAAGTAGTCTCACGTTTTACACCAAAAGGTGTATGAATCTATCCTTCTGATTAAGCTCCTTTTGGTGCAAAATACATCAAAGTGTCAAGTGCTGTGCTTCCAGCAACCGATAACACTCCATTTTGGACTGGCTTCAATAAAGTAATTTCCTGAAACATCATTGTTGTACCAATGCCTGTTGTACCAATGCCTGTTATTGCATACTACTTGCCGGCCCGGTACAGGCAGGTATTTACCTAGGCACAACCAGCATAACACACTAATATCAGTAGTAGGCAAGTAAATTGAATTTAGAGGGCTCCCATGCAATCCAATACTCCTCCAAGCTTAATTTTGAATACAAATTAAGGAATGCTGAGTAGACTAGTTGTGCACCGCTGTTAAAGTAGAACTGAAGCCAAAACTTTCTTTTTAGTTTTGGATTTTTGTGTCCCAATGGGGAGATTTCTTTTAACTTCCTGTCCAATAGCCACAGCAGGAAGTGAGAGGAAATCCCTCAAAGGGGAGGGTAATACCTGGTGGTCAGCAGGGTCAACATACCTAATGTCCCTATTGGAATATTTCCCATCCATCTCTGTCCAAAATTTGGAATCTTCTTTCACTCTCAGTGCTAATAATCACCATGACAGGTAGAGAGGGTGATTCTCCCTAAGGGGAACACAGCAATAAAACCTGACAGATGTTCTAATCCCTCTCAATTCCATTCAAAACTAAATAAAATGGCTTCAGTTGCATTTTCATATAGTTTATTTGTAAAGAACACTCTTATTGCTGACCTCTCCTGAAAATGGTAGTTGCATGGTTGTCTTAATGATCCAAAGCTTCAAAATTTTCAGAGTCACTGGCTAGGAAGAAATGCTGTATGTATTTCTGCAGTTCTGACTTCACTTTGGCATTTCTAATCTGCCCACTTATTCAAGCGTCTGAGAAGGTCAAGCACCTAGCATTTTCAGAAAGAGGTCAGCAACAACCACCTACCTGTCCCACTATCTACATGTTTACAATAAAGGATAGATAAACCCACAAGCAAAAATTGAATATATAGCAGCTTACCAGTCCTAATATGTGGTGGCTGCATTCATTTTATTTTTTAGACCAATAAAATTTTTGGCAAGTACAAGATATACCTTCTGATTTTGCCAGAAATGTCCTTGTCACTACCTGTCCTTTGCCAGAAATGTCCTTGTCACTACCTGTGAACTGAACTGTACATATAAAACAATGTTATCTTCCTTCTATAAACTTTTAATCTTCCACCCCCTATGTAATGGAGAGGAAAGCAAGAATGTTTTAAGACCAGCTTAGCTGACAACCATGGCTCCCTCCATAGATACAGTGGAGAAGTAAGTGTAGCCATCCATGGACAGGAAGTGTGTTATTACCAGCTGCTTGTAAAAATAATGCAGACACCAAATCTAAGGACTGGTAAAATGCAATATATTATTTTTTTGTTGTTGTTGAGTTTAGATACGCTTCAATTACACTGAGTGGCCAGATTATTATGACCACCTGACGTTTGTAGGCAAATTAGCTATAATTTGCTATAATTTTGCGCTGAAGTTGCTAGAGGGCCAGACCATTATAAATAGGGAAGCAGGTTGTTTACCACGACAGTAGAAGTGATTTTTTTCTGAAGATATGGGTAAACAACGCGATTTAACAGCTTTTGAACGTGGGATGATTGTTGGCGCTCGGAGCCATGGAGCGAGTATCAGCAAAACAGCAGAATTCGTTAAATGTTCAAGAGCAGCTGTTGTTAAAGTGTTTAAAGACTGGACTGTCAGCCGAAAATCTGGGTCTGAACGTGCGAATTGTGGCCGTCAGCGACTAGTCAATGTTAGGGCAGAACGGAGAGTGGCAAGACTGGTACAAGACAACAGAAGGGCAACAGTGCATCAAATTACTGCAGATCTTAATCAGGGATCCTCTCAAATGATCTCTGAATGCACTGTTCACCGTACACTGCATCGTATGGGATATGGAAGCCAAAGGCCTGTTCGAACACCTTTGCTGTCTGCAGTTAACAAGATAAAACGTCTCCAATTCGCACAGGAACACAAGGATTGGACAGTCGAGCATTGGAAAAAAGTCACGTTTCCAGTTGCATCATGCAGATGGCAGAGTGAGAATTTGGCGGAAACAGCATGAAAGCATTCACCCCACATGCATGAGTACAACCCTTCAAGCTGGTGGGGGCAGTGTTATGGTTTGGGGCATGTTTTCCTGGCATGATTTGGGCCCTTTAATTCATGTGGAACAATGTCTGAATAGCACAACATACCAAAGTATCATTGCTGATCAAGTTCATCCTATCATGTTGATGGTGTATCCCAATGGAGATGGTTTCTTCCAACAAGACAATGCGCCATGCCACGGTGCTCGTATTGTGCAGTAGTGGCTTCAAGAGCATGAGGGAGAATTTACCTTGCTTAGGTGGCCCCCACAATCACCAGATCTCAATCCAATTGAGCATTGGTGGGACGAAGTTGAAAGAGCCATCAGGCTCTCACAGAACAGGACAGTGCTATTCATCAGGCAGATTCCTTGCATCACTTTTCAACATCTCGTGGATGATCAATGCCAAGAAGCAGTATTGAAGGCAAAAGATGGCCCAACGAAGTACTGATGGGGTGGTCATAATAATCTGGCCACTCAGTGTATATTCCCTGTTATTTATAAGAGTCATGAAGTGAATGGCATCAGAAATACACAATGTTGACGTGCAGGTTCTTGCCTTATTCTTCTTTCCATACTTATAGCAATAAAATACAAATGCTTAAGTGTATTCAGAGCCCATTTTTTTAGTTTTGGATAGAGTAGGGAATGATTACAACCTCAAGTCAAGTTTTTATTGATGTCTGTGTCTGCTAGGGACATTCCCCTTCTTTATTTGTCCTGTTGAACATTGTCCCAGGGAATTCAATGGTGTGAATACAATTTCACAATCAAATTTTAAAAATTAAAAATTAAAATTGTAATTTGTCTTTGGAACAGGAATAGAGAGAAAATCTTCCAATGAGAACATTCGTTCACGTGACAATTGTCTAAGAGGAGCTGTCTCTCACTTTGGAGTGATTTCCTCTCACTTCCTGTTGTGTTAAGGCAACAGGAAGTGAAGAATGTAGTTGGCAAAAAAAAACAGATAGATGTAATCTATAACTATTCCCTAAACTAAGAAAAAAGTTTTGACATATGCTTTAATAAAGCACACTCACTAACCACAATTGTTATATCAACTGGATATCACATCTGTAAATGGACGTTAGTGTTGTCAAATAAAAACATAAATTGCCAATAAACCTGAACTTAAAAAATGAAGATTTGCTGGTATTTGTTGTTGTTTAAAACATTCAAAATAAGAAAGCACAGTACACTTTAGATAGTTATATTGTAAAACCAATATTTGGGTTTCTCTTCATAACCATCCAAAGCAACATAACTATGTAGAGATCATGAGAGACAGAGCACGTATTTATATAGTGCCAACACTTTTGATACTGTAAATTCATGTCAGTCCCTGCCCAGATGGAGGTCCCTATCTCATATGCATACACACAGGGCCAATTTAGACAGAAGCCAATTAACCTACCAGCATGTGGTAGGAAGAAATCCCACAGAAGCACAGGGAGAAAATGCAATTTCCATGCAGTTAGTGCCCTGCCTGGGATTTGAACCAGGGAAGTCCAGGTTGAAGTGCTAACTACTAAGCCACTGTGCTGCATAACCCTTAACATTACCTTAGGACCCAGTGCAGTTTCTACTTTTTTACTGAAAGACAGCTCAGTTGATTAAGCAGGATTCCCCATGCCTTGGGCTAAATTTCCATATCGAATCACTTCTTCTACACAAAATATTTTGGTCTTGTTCTGGAATATTAGGATATTTTGATACTGTGTAAATAACCTTACAGATTTACATGACTGTGCCTAATGGTAAATTTGTCCCTGCCTACGCCCTGTAATATCACTGTCCTAATAGGTTGCACTATAATAGGTCCTACCCTTGTAAGAGGTCCTCATTAAGTTTGGTCTTGGTCTCTCTCTAAGTTTGGTTTTGCTATCCAAAGCTTGGTAACAGAGGTCCTGTTCTCCGATTGGAGGTTGTTTATATCCCAATCAAATAAAAGGATGTCTGTGCCTGCTGGGTCAAAGTAATTTTGCTAAAGATGAAAAGAGGGGCTGATCTGTACTCCTGGAGCAAGAAAAAATAAAGCTGGCTATACATTTAAGCTGTCCATACACTATGCAAATTTTGCACAGTAGGTGCCCCTGTCAGCACCCTTTCACCTGGAATCCCTCAATCAGAAAATCAAAAGAGCTGGTTGGAAAATCTTTGGCTGAACGGTGCTTGTAGTCATCCAGTTGCCAGCCCCCCTCATGTATTTTGACAGTGGCCGATGCCACTGGTGGAATCCAAAGCACATTCATCTATCCACACTGTTTAACATAGATGGAAGAATCTGTTATATATAAAAAAAATTTTAGCCCACAGGTTTAAAAAAAAAAAAATCTAACAATGTATACTTTAGTTAATTTCATCAAGAGTCAGCTGAAATGCGCTCAGTTGGTGGCCTTGTTTCCTGACTCTGGCCTAACATGCTTCAATTGAAATATCGAAGAAGCTGGGTGCAAAATTGTCAGCTGAACAGTGTCTTTATTTAGTCAAATGCAGGCCCTGTTCAGAATACAGTAGGCTGTGCAGCCTAAAAGAAAAAAATGTATATCCTGTTGAGAAAAATAGATATATGAGACATTACTATAGATTGTATAAAGATTTTGGAAAGGAGTGCTTTATAACTGCAGAGTAACCTCTAATACGTGTACTTATCTTACCTATGGTAAAAAGGTTAAAGAAAACTGAATTGATGTTAATATATAGAGTAGTACTTCTGGTGTATCACTATCCTTATAAAAATATTGTATTACTAAGTTATGGTGACAGAGGTGTTACACAGAGTAGGCAAGATGATGATGCACAGGCTTCACCAGTGAACTAAGGCCCCCTTTTTAGGATAGCTATACACAGGGTGGACAGTACATTTGCTCCTTGCAGTGTGAATCTCACCTTTCATTCAGCTGATTGACCACATTTTCTGATGTTTACCCCTCACTGCTCATGATTCTTATATTACCCATCTTGTTATAGTTGAGTATAACTTGTTTAGCTTTAGTTATCAGTTTTATCTTAGATTTGTTTTGTTTTTTCTTATCTTGTCCATTAGACTCTTTCGTAGATTGGTACACATGCAAAGTACAATCTCCATATGGCATGTATATGCAAATGTTACCAACTGTCCAGTTTTACCTAGGGTAGGACCTGTGTCAGAGGGTTTGTGTAGATGGTGGAATGCAGCTTTCAGGTGCATCCCGCTTGTTTTTGAGATCAGTGTGAGATCATTCAGAATTCATTGACAGGTTCATTTGATCTGCAGTTGATCCCCTTCTGACCTTCTGCTGCATCGACCTGCTTCAAGCTGCTTTTCAATTCCCATTGACTTATGCGAGATGAAGTTGTGATAAGAACAAAAGCCCACCAACAAAGACCCTTAAATGATTCTGCTACCTGGTACAGTTTTAGGAGAATTATCCTGATTTAATTAGTGTTCGCTGAAAGACTTTCATTATGTGCAGTCATTTCACCACAGATAACATGGTGATATCATATGCTAGTGGTCCTTGTAACAGGAATGAGGAAAAAACTTTAACAAAGACTCAAACAACAATAAATGATAACCTTCCCTCACTATACGAAAAAAAGTATTTCTTAAGTTTTATATGTGTTACTATTGACGTACCCTGTTGATGAGCCCCAGACTCAGTAAAAACCTAACATGGATGCTAACTCCTTCTCATTCTAAAACTAAAAAACTGTTTGGCTGGGTGTACCCTTTCAAATCTAGATGTTATAGTATAGTTGCATGGTCAGTATGGTTTAGGGTTATTCTTGTGTTTCATAAGAAATAAGAGAGGTCAAATTCTATATATTTTCCCTGTGTATTGAATCAAGAGTCTGTTCTTGCAACCCCAGCTTGTACCAATGTGTCAAGGGCACTGTATACATATTCTGAGATCGGAAAACTCCTAAACATTTACTGTATATCATACTCTATAAGAAAAAATTCATGTAAAAAGTGAAACAAAGGAAAGAATGTAACAATCCAATGTAAAGCATATTTAGTTAAATTGAGTCTGTTCAGGCATTGGGTAAATGCTAAAGTGCTGTGATAGGTCCACTTTACCGTGTCATTCTGACATTTTCCTGCTAAAAACATGCACATGGTTTGCAACACATCAGAATCCACTTTGCTCCACATTTAGAAGGAGCTCTAAAGCATGCAATCTTACCATTATACATTAGCACAGCAGCAGCAGCAGATTATCATGCAAAGTATCATTGTAACACGGCTACAAGACTTTACAAAGTGAAGAATTGCATTGTGGGATTTGATGGTTGTCATTTCGCTCTCTTTTTGAAGTTATTATCCTCAATAAGATGGCATAAAAAGTCTACAACCTGACAATGATCGAGTATGCAGCTAGAGAGTATTATTATTATTATATATTATATATTTTTATGTGTTATACCTTGGGTAGCAAATGTAGGCCCCTTTCACACCTGATCCTGATCACAGCAGTATGGAGCAGATATCCCTGCTGTGACATCCGTCCCCGTACAGTTTTTTCCTCCATCTTGCAATGGGGGAGAAAACTGAAACTCCACATGGACCTCATGTGTGTCTATGGAGAATCGTAAGTAAATGGACATGTGTCCGTTTACATCAGATTACCCCCAATCCGGTCCAGCAAAATGGATCTCTGATCTCCAGACCAGCCGGAGCTGGGGCTAACCGGGTGTAAATGGACGCTGATCCGTTTACACACGGCTGCCCATAGACTTGCATAGAGCCTTCAATCGAGAGCAGCTGAAAAACTGACAGACGGACCCAATCAGACCGCTCATTTGAAAGGGGCCTTAGAGTTTTTACTTTCAGTAGCCTTGCATAAACAGCTGTGATGACATGTTTGCTATTTTTTGTGTTTAGCAGCAAATGAAATAGAGATGACAGTGTACTAATATGTTCAGTTCTGTCAAAAGTGCATTTTGTGTTCAATTATATTGTTCTTTTTTTTTTGTAGAGAGCTTTCAGATCTTCGATGAGCAGAAGAGCGTATGTATTGTTGGGGCTAAAGTTGTGAGTGTGGGAAGATGCAATGTAACAATCCGCAGCCAGCAATGGAAATGGACAGAAGATGGGAAACTACTACACGTGAAAACTTCCAAGTGTCTGAGTGTTTCTTCATCTTCACCGTCACATTCTCGTCCAGCTATCCTTATAGACTGCGCAAAGGCACCTGTGTGGATATGTCATGAAAATGAAGGCCTTCTTGAGGTTGCAAACACCTCTTTATTCCTTAGAAAACAAGGGACAAAGGTTGTAGTTAAAATGAAACACCCTAACACCTGGAAAAGGCTTGAAATGGATGAAAAGGGGAACCTGGCAAATAAAAATATATGTCTAGAAAAAGGTAAGTTGAATAATAGTTATCATGGAGCGAGCTTTCTGATTGGACTATGAAGGCAACACCAAGGGCTAAATTTATAAATCTTCTGCCCCCCATATAGCCATAGATGGAGCTGAGGAGTAATTCCTATACTCGTCAGCACCATCTAGGAGTGTTAGTGCCATGCGAATGGCATTTGCCCTGCGTATAAGTATTATAAATGAAGGGCCAAGTATTTACGTTATAAGGGCTCACCACAGAACCAAAAGCAATATTCAACATGTAGGAAGGCTCTATTCACACCCATGCCTTTTGGTGTGCTGCGCTGTGCTTTTTTATGTGTTTAAATGTATCCTTAAGTAACTCATTTTGCTGGAAACGCCACAAATTGGGCCTGATTTACTAAAGCAATAAATGAGAACGAAGATAAATTGTTATGGTTTGTTTAGATCACAGGCCCACATGTGTGTACGGCATGGTAACAGTTTGCTGTGCATGTTGAATAAAATATATGTAAAAAATGTATCTCTTCTCAGATATGTTACATGGTCTGATCAGTCATCAGAACTTTATTCCCTTGAAGAATTTTTAATAGATGTCTATGGCTGGAGTTCCTCATTGGAAAAAAAGTATTTTATTTTCTACACTTTTTTTTGTTTAATATACACTGAGTGGCCAGATTATTATGACCACCCCATCAGTACTTCGTTGGGCCACGAGATGACTTCGTTGGGCCGCCTCGTGACTCCACGAGATGTTGAAAGGTGATGCGATGAATCTGACACTGCACTGTTGCCCTTCTGTTGGCTTGTACCAGTCTTTCCACTCTCCGTTCTGCCCTAACATTGACTAGTCGCTGACGGCAACAATTCGAACGTTCAGACCCAGATTTTTGGCTGACAGTCCAGTCTTTAAACACTTTAACAATGAGCCCCTCTTGAACATTTAACAAATTCTGCTGTTTTGCTGATACTCGCTCCATGGCTCGAGCCAACAATCATCCCACGTTCAAAGGCTGTTAAATCGCGTTGTTTACCCATATCTTCAGAAAAGAAATCACTTCTACTGTCGTGGTAAACAACCTGCTTCCCTATTTATAATGGTCTGGCCCTCTAGCAACTTCAGCGCAAAATTATAGCTAAATATAGCTAATTTGCCTACAAACGTCAGGTGGTCATAATAAACTGGCCACTCTGTATTTTATATTGAGCTTTTAAATGTAACAAATGCAACAGGTACAGACTTTGCCCAATATTACAAAGAAAATGCAAAATGCAAAACATTAAAAAGATAAAGAAAAAAGTGAGATTTACAACATTATTTAAAACAATGCCTTGGGTGCATGATCCTTAATATTAATTACATAGTACAACATTTTTTTTAATATTCTGCTGACTTAAAGGAAACTTGAGCTGAGTGAAATATTGAGGCTGCCATTGTTAATTTATTTCTAAAAAGGAAATTTCCTGGCTGACTCTGACTTCAATACTTTGAGTCATTGACCTGAAATAAGTACATAGCCCATGAATTCAGATTAAATTCAGAATTCCTGGTCTCCATACTTGCTCAGAGCCTATAATTTGCCATTTCTAATAAAAAAGCAAAACAAAGTCAAAGATAGCCTTCTATATTCATCATTTTACTGTTGATCCTTCTGCCTGTTATAAAGCTCTGCTTAGAGACAAAGCTGGAGCTTTCAGCCATAAAATAAATATATCTCATATGGAGAATCCTCATAATATTGCAGCGTTAGATTGTGCAAGATCCAGTTCCTATATTCCAATTTTTTCATGAACTAAATATTAGGATAATTGTATTGTAATAGGATAGAAATTCTGTTTTGGGGACATGTATTCTCAGAATACATGTCCCCAAAGAAGAATACTATTCTGCCCTAGGGACATGTGTCCTGCTTTGGGGACATGTATTCTCAGAATACATGTCCCCAAAGCAGAATGCTATTCTGCCTTAGGGACATGTATCCTGCTTTGTGGACATGTATTGTTAGAATACATGTCCCCAAAGCAGAATACTATTCTGCCTTAGGGCCATGTGTTCTGCTGTGGGGACATGTGTTCTGCTGTGGGGACATGTGTTCGGCTTTGGGGGCATGTGTTCTGCTGTGGGGACATGTGTTCAGTTCTGGTGACACCCGTATTGAGCCCTGGTGGGAAACTGCCCCAAAATCATCAGTCTGTGTTGTTTTAGAAAAAAATGTCACATGTCCCTTTAAGAAAAAGTATCGGTAATTGGTATCGGCAAGTACATGAGGGACAGTACTTGTACTTGTACTTGGTCCTAAAAAAGTGGTATCGGGACATCCCTACTTAAATGCATTTTAAGGTTTAACATTTTTAGTCATTTTTGTCCTCTTAATAATGCAATCCATAAAACCTGCCCTAGCAAAAGTATTTTTTTCAATGATTTGATATTATATTCTTTCTAAATGTAATTAAATAATATTTTTAAATAAACTTACGTTTAAATGAAATTTAAAACTATGTGGCATAATGACAGGGAAGTCCACCTTGCATGTTAAATATAATACACTCCTTTCTTTTTAATGAGACACTACAAAAAAGGTTTGACTGTCTTCCAAATGTGTATGTGCCAAATGTTCGTGCAGCACTTGGCACATTGAGTTTCCTATGGAAGGAAAGGCAGGTCCTTTCAGCACACTTGCTTAGTGTTACGGTACTTGACTGTGATTCGCACTGTTCAAGGACGTATTTATTCAAAGGCCAAGCAAGTGCTGAAAGAAATCTGTCATTAATATGACACAGACATACTTTATATCAAAGGTACATAATAAAATGAAACTTAGCATAACATACAGAGCTAAAGATAATCAAGGGGAGTGTTTTATTTAGGGGTCTATTCACAAAGCTGCCGAAGGATCTAGCCATAGCTTCGGCTGATCCTTCGGCTAGCTTCGGCCCCAGGACCCCTTCGGTTTAGTAGAACCGAACAGCTGCTGTACGGGCTATTCACAATGGCCGGCTGTTCGGCCAGCTTCGGCTTTCACCTCGGCTATTGCAGAGACAGATTAGCGTCCCTGGTTACCTGGTAACCAGGGACGCTGATTTGTCATTACTCTCCCGGATGATCTGGGAGTCTCCCGCTATTAGATTGCGGCTCACGGCCGCCCGGAAGAGAAACACTTTCTCCGGAAACGTTTACTCTGCTCGATCGAGCAGAGTAAACCTTTCCTTGCGATCTGTTTTCTTTTTTTTTCTGACATGGGGCCGCCATCAGTCAGGAAAACAAAAAGCTAGCATAGGAATGCATAGCTAGATTCCTATTGGCTATTTCACTTTGTAATAGCCAGTAGCAAACTAGCTATTGCACCCGCCCATTGCTGCTGTCAATCAGCAGCGCAGGACCTGAAGTTCTCCATCAGGTCCCCTTCTAGTGATTGACAGCAGGAGAGGGCGGGTGCAATATCTAGTTTGCTATTGGCTATTGCAAAGTGAAATAGCCAATAGGAATCAAGCTATGCATTCCTATGGTGTTTTTTTTTTATTATTCTGACGGCAGCAGAACCGCCCGGCCAATAGAAAACAGTTGGATGGAGCTAGCTGTCACTGCTAGCTCCACACAATCGTTTTCTATTTATTTTACTACTTTTTAAACAATTTTTCTAGTTACCGAGCACAATAGACGAATTGCAGAATAGCCGAGCCGAATGCCGCTCGGTGGCATTTGGCTATTCACTCACTGCTGTTCGGCATCTATGAGAATAGGCTGAACAGCAGCGAGCAGTCTGCCGGAGGTTCGGCTCAGCCGATCCAGATGTTGGATCGGCTGAGTCGAATTCCTTCTGCACTTCGGGTCGGCCGAACAGCGGAGCTTGTTTGGCCGACCCGAAGCCAGCTGAAGCCACCCGATATACGGCTGATTTCAGCCGATATACGGCTGAAATCAGCCGTACAAGCCTGAAGTAAATAGCTGAACAGCGTTAGGCTCACTTCACTTCGGGTCGCTTATTCACTCGGCTGCCTATGGCAATTTTGTGAATAGACCCCGTAATGTTTTATGGGTTCAACATCATCTGCGGCATCATGGCATTTATCGAAAGAAAAATGTTTGCTTTCTTAAAATCTACGACCATCGTCTATGTTTAATTGCAGATGTCCGTTGTGTATTCTCCTGTCTGTATTCTTGTAACCATAAATTCCATTGCGGTAGTTTTACTCTTTTCCTTATGCTTCTGGCACACATGCCCAAGTGACCAGTACTGACTGACCTTATTTAGAAAAAAAGGGCTTCATGATCAACTTCCCACCCTCACCCCCACTCTGCATTCTAGGTTTCAATGAAACAATAACACAATCTGCAGGCATTGCCAATCTCCTATACATTTCAGGAAATAATAATATTAGAAAAAGCAACAAATACCCTCTAAATGGAGTTACCCACTTGTTGCCCTCTTTCTATAAATAAATAATTATATTAAATTTACTCATTATTTCTAGGGAGCTAAAATAACAAAGTTATATTTGCCAAGACCATTCAGCAAGTCTCCTCTTCTGCTCCAGCGACAGAATGTCCTTCGATGTCCTTATGTTCTATACACTGTGTAGGACGTGATGACTCACTGGACCATAGACTGCTGGAGCGGAGGAGGAGAGAGGCTGAAGGAACTGGTCTAAGAGCCAACCGGGATCATGGTTCGGGTGAGCATATATTGTTATTTTAGCTCCCTAGACAAAAGAAACACTTAACCCTTGCAGTGTGGGAGTAGTCCCACTGCAAGGGTTAAGATTTGATTTGCCCGGAGGCCTGCTTTAACAAATTACTATCATTTCAAAAGTTACGTTCAATATTTTGAAATCTATAGCTTTAACTAAAGAAAAACCCTGGTGATCATGCTATAAAAGTCATTGTTTAGGACCTTCCTGTTATAGAGCAACGTTCTGTTGCTGTCTCCCACTTGCTATTCTGACTTGTCATCCTGTCACGTGGACTTCCAGTGAAGGTTCCAAGTGGCCATGCCACTGTTCATTCTGACCTTGTCTCCATCATGAAGCCCACCTAGAACAATGACATCCAGCTGCTGTTGCAACACATTGATGTATAAAGGAAAATGATGATAATTGTTTAGAATACACAGTGCTTTGGCAAACAATATATAATTCAGTTAGGTTTTAGATCTGTTTTAATAAAGAGTGCAAAGAGCCGAGCACTAATTACAAATTGCAGGAATCATAGCAACTCATGAGAATTCTGTTTACTTGAACTACAAGGTGGACCAGCTGTGGGTGGTTTCTGACTGGTCCACCCTTACAGCCCAGGAAATATTTTGCTATCCTTAGAAGTTGCAGAGGGCAAGCTATTGTTTCAGTACATATACCAAACACACAAAAATAGTGTAGCACTTAAAACAATTACAAAGTGTAAAAAAACTCCTCTACTAATACTGTGACATTTGCTTTAAATAACACAGTCTCATTAAAGCATACCTTTACCCCCTTTCAATAAAAATCACAGCAGCATGCAGTTCTACACGCTGATTTAAAATCATTTTACATTCATTAGTTAAACTTGTTTTTCATTTACTTACAAACAGAGTTCATCCACTTCCTGGTCCAGTTCTGGCACAATGATGTAATGTGCCAAAGCGTTGCATCCTGGGAAGGTTACACCAGCCGAGCATTGCTGGGAAATCTCATCTGTAATCTCATGAGATCCTAGGGAAAGGCATTTCCTCCCCTGAGATGATGCACATGGCCAATGAATGAAGTGGCGACATCTACCATATAGGGACACCGACCAAAATAACAATTTTACAGATATTTTAATACTTTCACACATATTCTTATGTTCCTTATAGAAATAAACAAATTGTCTGAAGTTGGGTTACACATTACACCATCTAATACAATAAAGATACACAATAAAGATACACAACAGGGGCGTCCCGAGGCTGGGTGACACCCGGAGCGGTATACTGCCGGGTCCCCTCCTCTCTCCTGATACTGTCGGGCGTTCAGTCCTTGACCGAGCGCCCGACTTTTCAGAGGGGGGTGACACCAAAATGACTGAGAGTCATTTTGGTGTCACCCCTCCAATGGTGTCACCCGGGTGCGGGCCGCACCCCCCGCACCCCCCTTGTGACGCCACTGATACACAATATCATTATGCCACCTCTACATTGCATAAACACTGTATATATAAATACCTATATAAATAAACAAATAAATAAACATATAGATAAATAATCCCATAAATAAATACACAATCACTGCTTGTTTTACTTCTGCAATGTTTTTTTCTAAAAAGCAATGCACGTTCCTTTAATTATAGATGTGAAGCATACTACAGTGAGTCCTACAACTGCAAGTACTCTACTCTCCACCACTGAACCACCAGTTCCAGTTACCACTATCACTGAGATAAACTACACTAATGTTACACATATAACTCTGGACACCAGCACTCCGAGCCAGCAGCAGAATGAAAGTCTCATATCTACAGAAAATTACTTGTCTACTGTCACTGCACAAGAATGGAATGCAACAACATCACAACCTTATATTAATGCAATTATAGAGGTAAGATTACTTTTGGTTTCATTACTACTATTATTTATTTTTTGTATTTATTTATCTTTTTCACACATTTTACTACAAAATCAGCTCTATAAATCTCTGTTCTATGTACCAACTAACAATGGCTCAGAATTCTTAAAAAACACAGATTTTTATGATGTATGGCTATTTCTTCTAGACAGTATTAAGTATTCAGTACCTCCCACCTATTCCTATTTTAGTGATACACTCAGAATGTTTGGACCCTGAAAGGGTCTTAAAGAGTTTTTTAAATAGAACATAAATTAGCAGA
>NW_017306333.1:358911-444398 GCF_000935625.1 Nanorana parkeri
CAGAGTTCCATAGCTCAAGCTAACAATGCTGAATAAGGCACAGGAGGGACTTAACCTTTCTCCCTACCCCTCTTTTCAAGCTCTATATTGCTCCATATAGAGCAGGTGTGGGTTCCTCCAGCCCTCCAGCAGTTGTGGAACTACAAGTCCCATGAGGCATTGCAAGACTGACAGTTACAGGCATGACGGAATTAGTAGTTAAAGCACAGCTGGAGGGCTGGAGTTGACCACTCCTGAGTGTTAATTAGAGGGACACAGTCTGAAACAAACAGCTACTGTTGTACTCTCTTTAAAAAAAATACAGAATGCTCATAGGCACCGGTGTCACAGGTCCACCCTATATTAAGTGTAAAATAAATCCAAATTAGACCAAAGCCATTACACTTTCTCTATAGGAAAGCATGTATGGTCTGTCAAGATACACACACATTGAGCTAGGTGATCAGTACGGTATATAAATGTACTACTTGCCTAAAGGATTGTTCAGGTTAGGGATAGTATAGTGAAAAGTTTTCTAACCTTCATATGGTCCAGGAATCTTTTTTGGGGGAAGTCCTGTATTGTTAAAGGGTACCCCATGTTGGTTATGTGTTTAGATGAAGCACTGAGATCTTGAGGAATGCTGAATTAGGTTGTACTTGCTTAGAAGAACATTAAATCTATGTATATATGGCATTGTGCAGGAAACAGATATATAGGAAAACTTCCTGTGTATCATAGATAGGCATACATATAGAGAGTAACATTGCACTGCAGTGCCGTCTATAGCTCAGTATATGCTGTTGTATTTCCAACACCCCAGACATGTAATGTATTTATTATGCTGGATCCTAGAGAAATCGCACACAAACAACTGAGCATCAATTCCTAAACGCATAAAGCATGCCGTGTTTTCACCACTGTGCAATTTTTGTGGTTTTTAGTTTTAAAAAAATTGAATTGTTCAATTCACTCCCTCCAGTCTCTCTTTTCTTACACTCCATCCAGCCTTGGAATGTCCCTTGGCGTCCCTATGTCCTATACACATTGTATTGGTGATGATGACTCACGGATCCTTAGACTGCTGGAGCCAAGGGGAAGTGAGGCTGGAAGAACCGGTCTTTTTGCACCTAGACCAAAACAAACACTTAAAAGAGAACTATAGTCAAACCTATATGCTGACAGCACAGAGCTGTGTCTCTCTAGAGCCAGAGGCAGCTGTGCCTGCCCCCTTTACTTGTCTGTTTCTCCAATAAGCGCTGGAAGAATAGAGAGAGGCTAGGGGGGAATCCCTGCGGAGAGTGAGGACATATTCACTCACTGCTGTTCGGCATCTATAAGAATAGGCCGAACAGCAGTGAGTAGCCTGCCAGAGGTCGTAAATATCACTTTCTTCAGCAACACAATGATGGTCAAATCTATACCTGGACACATGCTGAGTTACCAAGCCAGTGTGTTTATTGTCTAGTCTCACAAACATATGTACATCAGTGCTTTTTAATTATTAAGAAAATAGTAAAATAAATATTTCTCTTTTTACTGGGGAGTACTGATCAATGCATATTCTAGGGAAAAAAAGAAAAATGTCCTACCTGAATGATATATTACAAGAAAACACTAGAGGGCGACCAAATCCATGATATCGTTGTAAAGGCAGTAGAGCTTACCTATAAAAGGGTCAAATCAACAAATAAAATACTTTTATCTTTTTTTTCCACATTGTACTTTTTACTTCACTTTTACCTATTTATAGATATCTAAAGCTATTTATATTTCACTACTTTTTTTTAACAATTTTTATTTTTTTGCCATGAGAACATTGTGCTAATAGGTTTACCCTGTTTGTGAACAGAGGTAGATTGTTTGCACCTCCAAAATGTAGTAACTTCTTTTTGGCTAAAAGTTTTTGGTAGGATGTTGGCTGAGGATTGCAATATTTTTTTATTCAATTTTACCAGTGTTTAAATTTTTGTTCTGCTTTTCTCCACTTTTTCTGTCACAGTATTCCATTTTCTCTATCAAATTCACATGTTTATAAGATTTATAAACAGGTTGAAAAGCTAACATTGAAAAGACAGAGTACTTTGGTGAAATGAAATGCTACATTTTTTGGCTGCGTTATAGATAACCTCCACTCCCATGGATGTATATGATATTAAATTATATTCATTATTTGATCTGTGATTGTATAATTAGATATGGAGAATATAACCTTTTCAGTAGGTCACAGGGCACCTGACTGATTCAGAGAGGTGCTGGTTACCTACTGTATGTTGCAGCATATATGACAGACTGCCTGAAATAAACTCACGTATGCATGTATCACAGCTGAGCTCTAAAATGACTATTGATAATCCAGAAATTCACATGAATTGAGCTGTGTTCATACATCAGTGAGTTACAGCACCAAAATCACAGCAAATATGGAACTGGCATACTATTCTGCAGTGCAATGCACCATTGAAATGGCAGCATGATTAATTTTACTGAATCAGTGTGCAATTTTGGGACCCAGAGAAGTTAATGGTAACACGGTAAAATGCATGTTTATTGCAGTGTAACTTCGTATGTCATATAGCAATCAGAATTTATTGATTTATTCTCTATTTATTTTATTGTTTTTATTTATTTTTCCTGGGAAGGACATGTATTTAGAAAAATGCAGTATAAGACACATTCATACATATTGAATAACTGCGTTATTGCGTAAAAACGCAAGTATGACAGCTGTATGATACCATGACGGTAAATTGAAACCATCATACATGCACTAACCTGCCTGACAATGCTGGCAGTAAGAGGTGTCTCTATGATACAATAAACTGAATGAGGCCTCAGGACAGGTCCCGAAGTGGGCCGGGCGGCTCAGTCGAGCCGAAGGCATATGCCTCTGCTCGATTGTGCCGAGGTGAAAGGCGAAGCTGGCCGAGTGGCCGGCCATTGGCCGGTCAACATCCTGCTTCTGACAGCTGGACGGAGCCAGCCGAAAGATCACGGCCACTTGCAGAGAGATTAGCGTCCCTGGTTACCAGACAGCCCATCCCTCCCGGGCGCTTCGGGAGTCTCCCACTCCCGGCCACCCAGGAGAGAAACACTTTCTCCAAGAATCGAGCAGAGTAAATCTTTCCCTGCCGTTGGCTGCCATCAGAATAAAAAACAAATCTCACCATAGGAATGCATTGCTAGATTCCTATTGGCTATTGCAATTTGCAATAGCCAATAGCAAACTAGCTATTGCACCCGCCCACTGCTGCTGTCAATCAGCAGAGGGGACCTGCAGGTCTCCATCAGGTCCCATCTAGTGATTGACAGCAGCAGAGGACGGGTGCAATAACTAGTTTGCTATTGGCTATTGCAAATTGAAATAGCCAATAGTAATCTAGCAATGCATTCCTATGTCGAAAATATTGTTGTTGTTTTTTTGACGGCAGCAGAACCGCCCACCAATGGAAAACAGTTGGGCGGAGCTAGCTGTCACTGCTAGCTCCGCACAATCGTTTTCCTTTTTTTTTCTACTTTTTAACTATTTTGCTATTCTGCTGGATGCCACAGAGGGACCGAGCAGAACAGCCGAGCTATTCACTCACTGCTGTTCGGCATCTATAAGAATAGACCGAACAGCAGCGAGTAGCCTGCCAGAGGTTCGGCTCAACCGATCCAGATGTTGGATCGGCTGAGTCGAACACCTTCTGCACTTCGGGTCGGCTGAACATGCCAAGCATGTTCGGCCGACCCGAAGCCACCTGATGTACGGCTTATTTCAGCCGATATACGGCTGAAGTCAGCCGTACAAACCTGAAGTGAATAGCCGAACTTCACTTCAGGTCGGTCGTTCACTTGGCTGCCTACGGCAGCTTAGTGAATAGACCCCATGGAAATCTAAGTGTTGAGCATTGAAGCACTTTCCTACCAGCAACTGATAAGTTGCTGGTAGGAAAATAAACAACGCAGTATTTTTTTACTTTTT
Source organism: Nanorana parkeri (assembly GCF_000935625.1). Lineage (NCBI taxonomy): Eukaryota > Metazoa > Chordata > Amphibia > Anura > Dicroglossidae > Nanorana > Nanorana parkeri. The sequence continues at coordinate 362,858 of NW_017306333.1, forward strand.
ATGTTGTATAATGGCTAAAGAACAACTTGAACTATTTGTGCAGGTCAACGTACAGCATAGCACTTACAGTGAAGAATAGTTAGCTACTTTGTTTAAAATCATATCATACAATAGACTATGGGGTCTATTCACTAAGCTGCCGTAGGTAGCCGAGTGAATGACCGACCTGAAGTGAAGTAAGCCGAACACTGTTCGGCTATTCACTTCAGGCTGGTACGGCTAATTTCAGCCGTATATCGGCTGAAATCAGTCGTACATTGGCTTGCTTCGCATGGCTTCGGGTCGGCCGAACAATAGTAAACTAGCATTGTACCCGCCCTCTGCCGATGGACCTGATGGAGAACTGCAGCAGAGGGCGGGTACAATGCTAGTTTACTATTGGCTATTGCAAATTGAAATAGCCAATAGGAATCTAGAAATGCATTCCAATGGGTACAAATGTTTTATTTTTTTTTCTATTCTGACACGGCTCCGTGTCAGAATAAAAAAAAAAGAAACAGCGGTGTTTATCTCCTTGGCAGCCAGGAGTGGGAGACTCCGGGAGCGCCAGGGAGAGTTAGCTGTCTGGAAATCAGTGTCCCTGGTTAGCAGGTAACCAGGGACGCTGATCTCTCATTGCCATTGGTGCCTTTGAATTCTGGCTTAAGGGGAGGCTATGATGTGAAGGGGCTTCTGGTGTAAAAGAGGGAACTGTGATGTGTAGGGGGGCATCTGATATGAAGGGGGAAATTCCACATCATCTTTTTTTTTGCCTGGTGTCCCCACTTAAAATCTATACCAGACCCCTGTTCAGGATAAGGGTCTAATATTGATTTTGGGGAGGGATCACATATCATTATTAACATTTATGTTTTTTTACATTTTAGACTGGGGTGCCTATAGAACTTTTAAAAGATGCCATTACTAAAAGAGGCTGAGAAACGCTGTTCTATACATCAGTGGACTAAGAGGTCCTGACTCCAAATACCTTCATACTGCCACTGAAGGAATGTGCCTCATTTGCTGCCTCTGATGAAAGCAATGCTTTCAGCATCTACAAACATCATGTATATTATGTTTTATGGCAGAAGTGAACAATTCCTTCATCTTCACATATGAACAAAAAATGTTTAGTTTATCCAGCAGCATGCAGCTGTGAGCGAGCCTAGAGATTGTGCTTTGAAAGCCGCACAGACAAAGGTTGTTCAAAGCCCATTTCCTCCTGATAAAGAGGGAGTGAAGTTGGTATTTAAAAAAAAATTGTCAGGAAACCTTGGGAAAGTGTCTGCAGCTAGAGACCCTGGAGCCTGCTATTAGACACATATCCGGGCACTCCCTAAACTTCCGCAGCCTGTACAGTAAAATAATTGAGCTCAGGAAGCCATGTTAACTAATGGAGTACCTGCTATGTGCAATTTATTAAGGGCCATATTTAAAGCGTCCTTTTTTTACAAAAGTGAGAATCTTTATTCATGTTAGAACAATGCAAGAAACAATGAAGCCTTTCACAAAGGAATTGCATTTTTGGGGTATTTTTAGCCATATAGGAAGTGGAAGATTTAATGATTTCCCAAGGTCATGGACCTACACCAGTTTTACCATACTGTATGTAAACCTCTTCACAACTCTACCATCACCTGCAAATACAAAACCCCTCCTCGTGTGCTCTAGGGTAGGTGTCTCGTATCTTTCTTGAATGACCAGATCAGTGTACAGCGCTGCCACAGTGCAAAGCTGATCCTGCATTCTAAGGTTAGATATAAGACAGCATGGGAAATAAATTTTGATTTTAAGTTGTATGTTGTTCATTTATGGCTGAAAGAAAATAATCTAACCGATTCCTCGATCCATGCTAAACAATATCTATGGATTAATCTTCTAATGCCAACTATTACAGCAGCTGCTCTATACAAATGGTCACAGGCACTGTTCAGACACAGGGCCGGATTTACTCCACCTGCCGCCCCAAGGCCAGGTTCCACAATAACCGGGCCTTGGTGGCCTTGTGGGAAATCCGGGCCTGTTCAGACGGGCTCCTTTGACAAATGTCATTTGAAAAATCAACTGTAGTTGAATGGATGGGTGCCAACAGGACCACACGTAGCTCTAATTTAATCCAGTTCCTAATGCAATGTGCTCCTAAGAAGGATTATTTGTATCAAAGATCTTTCAACAACAAAGTGTGCCAGAAAAATTTGATCAGCAGAGCTGAAATCTTTCAGCTTTGGTTTTACATCCTTTCATTTGCCTATCTCCAGCCAGCCAATATAATCTTTTTTTAGTTTTGATTAGGCTGGCAGGTTTTTATTCAGTCCCCAGTAGGGAGATTTTGATTCACTTTCTGTTAGCACAGGAGGTTCCGAGAAATCTTGCCAGTGGGACCTGAGGTGAGATATTTACTCTTTCCATGACTATATCGTCTATATATCTCCTACCTGCAGTTTTTCAAAATATGGCTAGATTTGTTTTTGTTTACACGTTGCCATGGTGTTAGTAATATAAGCGTCATTACACCCACATTGCCATGGCAACATACAGTATAAACACTAATAATAGCATGCTCAGTTGTTTTGTTCAGAAGGGAAGTTTGTCAGTTTACTCCTTTTCCATTTCTATTTGCTAATCATTTTTCAATCTTTTTTAGTTGTTTTACTGAAATACACTACGGTACATGTACATTTACCAAGAGTGTACATAGACATTACAAAACAATCACATGCATGGTACAGCAGTGCAGTATAAAAAAAAATCTCCTTTTCCTCCTGCAGATTTCTCCCAGTTTGGCAGGTTTGTCTGTGGATTTTACTAAAAATCTACTTTAACCTGAAAATATGACATTTTTGTTAAAAAAAGGACAATAACCATTGATCATGGTTTTTACTAACATTGCCACTATCATTGTCACATCTAGAAAAGTGTCTTCATATATGGATCCCCTCTGTGACCTTCAATATTTTTTGTGCAAAACGCACAGTACCAAGAAGAGCCAATCATTCAAATATTGTATACAGGTTTGCCCCTTCTGTCTGTCTGTCTGTCTGAATAGATGCAGTTGATATTGTATTTGATGAGTACTGCCTTTATGCTGCAGGAAGGAAAGAAGTTGGACAGAAGGTGTCACCTAGTCACTTCACAATCTAACAAATTTTAAAGGCAGTCACCCAGTTTTTTTTAGAGGAGAGTAAACAACTGAAAATCACACTTAGTTGCTACAGTGTTTCCTAATCCTAACATATCCATTATATTGAATTTTAACCAAAGGATACACCCAACACAGACTGCACATAGCTGAAGCTACAAAGTCAGTCTGGCTGGTATACCTGGTGAAAATTGTTGATCTCTTTATGTTTCTTTTATAGCCAACTAATTTTAACCTATAAAAGGCAATCATAGAACAATAACTAGCATTGTGGTTCATTTACTAAAACAATAGAGCATGGTCAATTTGCAAAGTGAATGTTTACTTTAATCATCCAATCATGGGCACCTGTTTTTTTTAATTTCCTTTGTACAGGATTGGGTATTTAAAGTATTTGAAGCATATTTACTAAGCTGTGAACATATACTTTGCAAAGTGGAAATTCACTTTGCTTAAAGAACTATTCTTTTCTCTTCAAACTTCACTGTTTTTATTTTCACTAGAAAATACAGATAACAGAAAGTGGAAGTAGCACCAATCGATGACATAACATTATCTATACAGCCTTGCTACAGTAATTGTGGGTGCTTTGTTACAATTAGCAATGTGCAACAGACATACTAATGGTGTAGAGTGATCAATATTTGACATCTCCTTGAAGTATGTGATAACCTGGTCTGACTTCTGAAATTCTTAGGGTTGGTGAATTCCGGGTTTTTGTGATTGCTTGGCGGCTGTCAATAAGTGGTTCATAGTTTCAATGTATATTTATCTATATTGTCAGGTTTGCAATTTAGTATGGCTTTGTAGGGGTATGTGTGTTTGTGGTGGCTGTATAGCATAAAGTTTATTCTAGGGGTGTTCAGAAACCAAGTACTGATACTTTTCCAGCTCCAAGGCTAGACTGGAGAAAAACTCAAAAGTTATATATTTATATATATATATTACTGATATCTTTTTCTTTAATGTCATGTTACAGTTTTTCTAAAACAATACAGACTAATGATTTCAGGACAGTGTTGGAGCACCAGGGACCAGTCCCAGCTGCAACCGCTGCAACCCTGGTAGTACTCATGAAAATGCCATGTATTGGCACTGGTATCTGAACTGGTGCCTGAACATCCCAAGTTTATTCAGTATACTTTGGTCCGGAGTTTCAGCACTATAGGGTAGGTCCACCAGATATGGTGGACATTGCCAGCTTCTGTGCAACCACAGAAGCAGGTAGGTGGATCATTTGGCACAAAGCTGGGTTTGGAACCATGTATCAGCAGGCGAGCACATATAATTTGTCTCCACCGCTAATGCACTTTGCAAGCAGACTTTTGAGGTGAGTCAAATTTGTGCCCAGTGTTTTTTCGTCAGTTTAGAGCCTGGGTCTGATTCACATTTAGGTGGGTTAGTAGGAAAAGGCATTAAATAGTGGTTTAGTACCATGGACTATATAATGGAGATTAAGTCAGGAGAATGGGGTTGTCTTTACACCTGATTGTTGCACGATGAGGTATGAGAAAGCTGTAAGTGTTTGACCTGAAGGTATCTGAATATATTTGCCTGTGGCAATTTATGGTCCTTGCTTAGGCTTGCAAATGTTTTGGGACCATTGGGGTGACTTGGGTGTGGAAGCAAATGAGACCTAGGGTTGCCCAATGTTTAAAGAGCCATGGGGTGTTAAATTATGGGTTTTTAAGGAAGGAGAGTAGTGTGAAAAACAGGGAAATTAATCAACCAGGGTACTTCACTCCCTCCCAGAACTATACTCCTTCCCAGTGTACCTCACTCCATCCCAAACATATTGCTTATAAATTCAAAATTAAACTGACAAATAGTTCTAATAGTTCTTCAAAGTATATGTATAATATAGAAAAAAAACTATGCATGTAAATATCCCTTCTTAGCCACATGATTATCAATAATTTTAATTATACAGCTTTTCTCCATGATCCGTTAGTTTAGAGAATCTACAGTAATCCGCACGTGTTCCAACTCTGGGCAATAGATGAAGGTGAATAAGACACTATAATGGGGATGTGCAAAGTGCACTCACCCTTTTATAAATCAGGTTTCAATTTTCTATGGTCATTTCAGTGAAATATGAGATTAGTTAATCTCTAGAAAATTCCAATAACTTCATTACTATCTTCAGATTATCTTTTACCTACTGATATCTAGTAAACTCACAACATCCCAGACCCAATATCCAAAAGTTGCTCATACAAACACATGCTACTTGTCTAAATACAGTTGCATTTCTACAGTTAGAAGTGGGTCTTGTGTAAAAGGTGTAGTTTGTAGTATTTATGTGCTTTTGTTTCACTTTTCTGAGCACAACCTTCAAATTAAGACATGTTTTACTGTTAAATGATTGGAGTAACACAATATATTATTATTGCCAGTGTTTAAGCTAAAGTCAGTACCTGCTCCTTATGCCCATTTTTATTTGTAGTACAGAGAGTCACATTTAGAGTATACTGCTGATACTGTTTACTAGTTTTCCTGAAAGGCTTTTGACTTTTCAGAAAAGCTACTTTTGCTCAGTTTTAAATTGATTTGTCATTAAAGAAAGGAAGCGGAAGTAGCTTACTAATACTGATTTATTGTTGCTTATGTGAAAACACAAATAGTAAGACTCAATGAATTCACAACTGGAAAGATAAGCCTATGTAAAGGATATCTGAACCAAAAAAGTTGCATGATGGCATAATTTCATTTGTAGGAATATTTCACATTTGAAGGACAAGCAACAGTCAGTTATCAACATTAACTATAACATTTCTTTGTTTCTCTGTATCTTCCCCTTTCTGACCAATTATAGATGGTTTATACACTAAAGAGTTGCATGTCTATTGTACTAATGCTAGTTAACTCCAAAGAAATTTGTAAAGATTATATCTCAAAGTGCCCAGTGCATCCTGAAATATTCACTTGTAAGAGCAAAGGCATATAGGGTCATTGTGCAAATTGCTTTTAACTTCCACCTGCATGACATTAAAAAAAAAAACTGTCAGACTAGCAGTCAGACTGTTTTTATTGTTTTATACACATTTCAGCACAACATTTTTCTGATTTTGTTATTATTGGAGTTATTAAACATTCCCAGCCTAATCATTTTATATATATTGCAGAAGTAAGTATTGTATAAAGCAATATATATCTATATAGATATATATATCTATATAGATATACATATATATCTATATAGATATATATATATCTATATAGATATATATATCTATATAGATATGTATATCTATATAGATATATATTGCTTTATACAATACTTACTTCTGCAATAGTGCATGACAGAGTATATCACTTAAGAATGTGCAGTTTACAATCTAATCACCCAGTAACAGTCGTTCACGCAAATGCCAATTTGGTCAGCAGCCGGATGCACTGCCAGTATGCTTTCAGACTATAAGAGGAAACCAGAGCCCTAGAGGAAACTCTTAAACACAAGGATAACATACAAAGTCCAAACAAATTGTGGTCCATTGGGATTTAAACCCAGAACACCAAAGTTGCAAAGCAGCAGGCTATAAGCTACCATTCTAGATTTAGTGAAGGGGCAATTGCAGAGCTTTAGAAAATTGCAGGTATTAAGAAAATATAAAAATTTAATGGAAGCATATTGTTCCAAACTCTTCAAATAAAATACATAAGTTTGTAATTTTGTACATTGCCTTTCCACAGTCAGTCAGAAAGTTTTTCCACTGCAAAACATACAACCAGCACAGTCACATGCTACCCAAAGACCCATCTTAGTTACCAATGTAAACAAACAAATCTTAATTATTTAACTTATTATTTCTTGACTATGTATTCAATAATGCATTTATTTACTAATGAATATTATTCAATACCTGATGCAGTTTTTTCTTAAATTTTCATAAGTTAAAAACACTCTTGTTTTTGTTTGTGCTTTATGTAAATATTACGTAGCTTTGTAAGGTGATTCATATTATGGAATATGTATTAATATTTGTACATGTTAGATTACACATATATCATTGTTAGGTAAACTGCTGAAAGTTAATTGGACTCCCAGAGTCTGTGTATAGGTCAGTTATGCTATATCTTAAAGCAAGCTGAAAAACTTTTGGCCACTTGGGCTTTTAATAATTGTTATTACAAGAAAAATACTTTTTTAAAGCAAATAGATTTGACAGTTCATGGTTTAATTAAATAACTATGTAAGACTTAGGCCCCGCAGTGGGGACATGATCTGCATGGAGTTTATATTTTCTTCTTCTGATTGCTTGGCCTTTTCTCTGGGTTCTCTGGTTTCTTCTTTCAACTCAATACTGGTAGTTGAATTGGCTTTCAGCCAAAGTTGTCCCTCCCCTGTGTACATAACTACATATATGGTAGGGACAATATACTGTAAATTCTTGGCATTACATAGCATGTAGTAGATAACTGTGTCTTGCCAAGCTTATCTAAGTACACAGATTGTCCTGATGTTTCAGACACACCTTTTCACATTACAGCCTGCATTAAACATTGACAGTCACACAGCAAGGGTCAGGTTAACAGAACTTCTGAACATGAAAGTCTACATAGCTAATCATCCCCGTATGCTGGGATGCAGCACCATGGTAAATGCAGGCTCCATGCATATATTAATGCATATCTACAGCATCAAACCCAACATACATTCTTCAAGTATGACTTAAAAGATAACACAAGTTATACTTGTGATCCTCTATCCCATTCCCTTTCCTCAGCAAATTTGTAGAATATATTACAGACTTTGCGTATTCACATAAAATAATCTATTCACAGATGGGCAGGGTAACCAGTTTGTGGCACCCTATTTTTTAAGAGTCATTATTATGTTTGGTGTATATAACCAAGCCTAGATTTAGGGAGTAATGGCTGGACAGGGCACATGTGTCAAACTATACATTATTCGTTAGGTTGGAAATGCAGCACAAGGAGACCAGACAGCAAGAAAGTTATTTTGTCTGTATCAAAGGCCATTAATTATTTACAAATCTCATTACTCTATTTTTATTGGGCTTTGTAAATTAATATGGTGACTAGTTATACATGTTCAGTTTATCTTTATCGGCTACTACAAGTTAATACACTTCATCCTATTGTTTTAGCTTACACCAAATGAAATAATGACAGTATTTAAGGAGAATTCAGTGACTGCAGTGTCAAATTGTTAAAGTTACAGTCTAGTTAGTGGTAAAATAATTCTAGTTTGCATGCTGCTAAAAGTTGCTCGACTTTGATTAGAAAATGTATGACACAGAGGAAAGGTTAGATATGTTTATGCAATTCGTGCAGTTCTGAAGTTGTTAAAATGCCAAGTGTGGTCTTATGAACATAAACTGGTAGAGTCTGAAACAATCTTATAATTAACCTAACTTTTAATATCCAAGAATCAAAATGATCTGGTCAAAGAGTAACAAGACCTTTTGGGTGAGGCAGCTTGTGTGAAATTATAATGGCCAAACATTTTATTAAAAGAAAACAAAAAGGTCCAAAAATAGCTTCGGAAAACTAGGCTGAGAGAGAAATGAGGAGATAGGAGGAAGGAAGGCAGGGGTGGGGGAGAGGAAAGTTACAGGGAGAAAGAAACAAGATTCCGAGCTAAAATGATCAGAGCAAAAAAGTGAAAGTGCTGGCATGGGACAGTACTGTTTAAAGGACTGGCACATCAGAGGGCAACGAGAGAAGTGACTTTTCCTCAGATGCACGCAAGCACCAACAGGGGAGGTTAATGAAGGGTCAGCAGCCACAGGAAGTTGGCGGGGTTGGTATCTTACAGGTACTGCCAAGACGACAGCCTGGATCATTCTGCAGCCTTACAAGGAGGGGAGGCGCTGGGGATTGCTCTGCCTGGGTTGGATACTGCATGGGTTCAACTTATTATTGTTACACTACATCAAGTCAAGGAAATTGACTCTTGATTAAGGAAGTAGATGGAAAGCGCTGAACAGGTTTAGACTGGGTCAGAATGGCAATGTGGAAACTGCAAGATGTTGCCTTCTACATGCTTTTCTTAAATCGTACAGCTAATAAAACCTTCCTAGTACCCTTATGTCTCACCGCACCACCTTTCAGGAAAAAATTGCAAAGATTTCTTTGTTAAATTTCTTGTCGCACCGGAATATTTTAAATCACAGAGCACAGCTGCATATTGACTTGGGAATACCTCTTGACTTGCTCTTATATGGAATTGCTTGAAACATTTTCCTTGCCTACCTTTGGATATCTGGACCGTTATTTATATTGGAGTTTTGCAATGAAATTTATTATCCCAGAAGGATTATTTTAAATCATTTTTCTCGCAATGCTGAGATATGTGTTTGGATTGTCATTGTGGATTGTGCTGAGCTTTATAAAGGTGAGTACCCAGCACACATGAGATGGTCCTTCTTCCCTTTTATTCTCCAGAAGAAAGATGCTGATGCTCTATTTTCCTATATGCAGCACTGGTCTACATTCTATGTCTGATGTCACTGCACTTGTCACTAAACTTACAATTAATGATTCCCTTCCTTCTGTGTGGGAATATGATCTGCTTTTTTTAATGTCACTTTATTTAGATTTATTTAGACTGAATTATTATGTTGTATACTGTTTAATGATTGTAGGGCTCTATTCTAGTTTCATTAGACTAATAAAGGCTAATGTTGATCATGATCAACCTCTCAAGATTAGTAAAATTTTGATCCAGAGGAATAATAATATTTATATTAATAATCATATCATTTTGTTCTGAAGGCTTCTTTGTGTAATTTTTTGTCCTTGAGTAGGTCATGGCTCCATCATGTACCCATCGCACTCAGAGCCGCTGCTCCAAAAATGGAAGGTGGGTGCAGCAGGTGTCAGCGGGTGGCTTCCGACAAAATATCAGTAAAGGATGGAAAACGGCACTCCAAAGCAAGTTCAGTACGTGTTTATTAACGTACTAGTTGCAAGTAGAACACCCTATATGGTATAGAGTGTTCTACTTGCAACTAGTACGTTAATAAACACGTACTGAACTTGCTTTGGAGTGCCGGTGTCCATCCTTTACTTGGGTAGGTCATGGCTCCTATTTTATTGATAGATTTTTTATTCATATGTTGAAATTTTGCTTCATCTGTTTTATTGCACCTTAATTATTTGAATTTTTTTTTCAGGATGTGGAGCCAGTGAAATGCACCATCAACATTACTGAGAGCAAAGCTTTCTCACAATCTCTATATGTAAAGTGGAGTAGTCCTGGAATTGCTTGCAATTTTAGCTTGACTTGCAGCTCAAGCAACTTTTGGCAAACCACATGCAATCCTGTCCAAATAAACAATGATACTTATGAGTGCACACAGACTGGACTTGAGGCAGGAACAGTTTATGACATAACAATTGAAGCCCGACAAGATGGAGAGACAACGAATCTTACATTACAAACAGGTATGACAGAAAGGAACATAGCTGGGATTTTCCTTGCATGTTGTATACCCTTATGCCTAGCCTGTGGCCCAGGGGATGCATGTGGACTTTTGGCTCTAATTGAGCACCCGTTCATGCTTTCGTACGCGGTTGTCAGTGTTTTCCTTACCTAGGTTCTTACTTAGGCCAGTGAAGGAAAATACTCTTTAGACTGGGTTCTAGCACTAAAATGGCTTAGTTATTTCTTTGACGCTTTGTTACTTTTTTCTGTACTGTCCATCTCTTACCTCTTTTTATGATTTTCCCCTCTGATTTTTTTATAAAGCATCTTGCTGAAACAAATATAATATGCAGCACTAGTAGTTTTTAAGGGGGCTTTAGGAAGCATAAATGTGGAAACATTGATTTGTAAAGGTGCAGTAATAACCGTGATCGCTAGCAGTCTAATGTAACATGTCCACAGTCTCCAACAACTCATATAGCAGGTTTTCAGTCTCTGACCCTCTACTGCAGTACCTCTTCAGTCTTTCACCATTTCTTGTTGCATGCCTGTTGTCTTTGACCACATCCTGATACATTACTGCAGTCATTTCTGTAGCATTACATTCACTGTGTAATATGTATGGCCCTTTAAAGAGGGTCAGGGTCCATACTTCAGGCCTCCTATAGCAAGAAAGACAACCATCACTGTTCTATACTATTGCTGTCAAACCTGTTTTAAGAAAGTATAAAGACAACGACTGCTTGCAGAGTCCAAGGGGTTGAATTACTGAAGGAAATGGACTGTCCCCTTACAAGGGATTTTTAGCTTTGCAAAGACTACCCAATCATATACAAGGAAAATTAAAAAGCAAGATTTTTGCTTGCACATGATTGGATGTTGGAAGTCAGCAGAGCTTCACCACATTCACTAAGCTATGGGGAAAATTACCCTGCAAAGTGAACAGCCTATTTGCCTATAGTAAGCCACCCTAATAGTCCATACTCACTAATCAGACTTCAGTTTATTGAGGTAAGATGAATACAAGGATATATTGCACTGGTGGCTATAGGGTACAGCACTTTTCACATAGCCACATCGTTTTTTTTTTATAATTATGTTTAAGGGCCATGGAAAAGACAGGATCACATTTTCAAAGTGTTGTAAGGTGCTATATGTTTAAAAACACAGAGATACATGCTTCTGTAGCATTGAAGTAACTACTTTGAGCAAATGTATAGCAAGTGCAGCTGGAGGAAAGACCTATACTTGTACAAGGACTTTACAAGAAAGTGTATAGCAGTAATAATGACAACACTGAGAGATAATGAATGAATAAGCTAGATGTTGTAGGAACAGAAAATATCAGACACCATTTCAATCACGCTGACACCCTGCACAGCTCCTAAAAAAGATCAAAAGAACCTAAAAACATGGGGGACATAAAACACATGTATCTCACACAAACAAAATTTAGATCTGTCTGTGTTTGCTAGTGATGATTGTCTGCTATTTCTGTGGCATAAAGAAAATGCTGCAGTGTTTAAGTGTATATCATATGTATTGAGTAATGGCAGATCACTTATTCATCAGTGTGATTAGATTATCAAGGTATTGGCAACCTTTATGGTCTACTCAGCACACTAAAAATACATTTTTAATATTTTTAATATGTTTTTAATATAAAGAAACTCATGAGATTTATCAGAAAGAAGTAGACTCATTAGGCATTTATACAGAAAGATGATAAACTATACCATATTGTGGAGAGGGTAATAAAGAATACATTTTCTCATTTTATATTAACCCTTGAAGTGGGGCACCCCACGCATTGCAAGGGTTAACTGCTCATTTTGGTGTAGGGAGCAAAATAAAAAAGTTATACTCACCTGATCTTCAGAGCCAGCTTGCTCTTAGATCAGTCCTTCTAACCTCTCTCCCCTTCCACTGTAGTGGTCTAAGGTCCCTGAGTCATCATGTTCCATACACTGTGTATAGAACGTGAGGACACCAAGGGATATACCATACAGCCATACAGCCATACAGCCATACAGGCTGGAGGGAGTGCTGTCTCAGACAGACAGCTCGGAGTATCAGATGAGTATAACTTTGCTTTTTTCTTCCCTAGACCAAAACGTGCGGTTAACCCTACTGCAAGGGTTAATACAAATGTTGCCCTGAGCTCTTCTTTAAACATCCTTCCAGAACAATACTGCTATAGGTATCACATGTACAGTATTTGTTAATGGATTTTAGTGAAAAGCAGATCTGGGTATAATAGATGCATGGTTACAGACAGCATTTAAAATACTTCAAACCTGACATATAGAAGGAACCAAAAAAATTACAAATGCTTGCCAGCTATAACTCTTTGATGGGTTTTGGAAGAATATGATTTCCTAATAGACACTGCTACAGCTGGCCATTCAGCTATGCAACTGATCTTTAGGATTTCTGAGCTACATTGTATAATGCCTGTCAAAGAAATGGAGACATTCATTTCCCACACTGAATATTGCCATGGGGTACACACAGAGGTCCGTTGCAGTATAAACTTGAACAAAAAGTCAAATTAGTTATTTTTTTCTCTCTTTTGAATTCAATAAACTGCATGTGCAGGAATATCAAAGGATGCTTCTGACTTTTTGGAACCTGCTGCATAAAACATCAAAACCTAAGAAATCTATTTAAAATAAACTTTAACCACTTGCAACAATTATAATAGGAAAATAATCTTGTTATAAATATGGCACTTTTTTTCAATAACAATAGGGCCGTAATAAAACAAAGCAGCAAATGTGACATTGACCAGATATTCACTGCAGATGATTCTTCCTGGTGCATGTGTTTTAAATGACAGTTTTAAATGTTTGCAGAAAAAGTTCATAGATCGTGATAAACAATAATTATGTATTTAGAGATGTGGTTGAAATAACATGATTTTATGATTAGCAGCTGGTCTAAAATAAAGTCAGAATAGGACATTAGAAAGCAACTTGCAACTTTCTCCTAAACATGGCACTATTTTGCTTTACTTTCAAGTGTAATCTCAAGAGGCTTATCTGCTACTGTAAATGAATCAGGGGATGTGAGTCAGAAAATCTGCTCAGAGGTGATGACCAGGATGCTGCAATGCCTGTTATCTTAAAATGGGCATTGTATTCACTCTCTATATTAGAACCCTATTGACTTCTAGATATAATTAGTTGTATGTCTGATATGTATGAATTATTATATTATGATATATTATTATTTTATTTTACTAAACAGACATAAATCATGCACCCGCAGCCAATGCCATGACAATAACTATCAATACTGGAAATAGAACACTAATAAATATCAAGTATTCTGTGTCTCATTTGTATGCAAAGTGCATGCTTATATGTGAAGTGCATGCAGCTAGATCGTCTTTGACATGTTTAATGTGTGGCAGCTCTCTGATTTTATTTTAATGTTTTTGCTCTCCTGTTTAAATGTGAAAAAAGGCCCATATGTGTAAAGAAATATTATATGTACCGTGTATAAATCCAGGGTAATCCAGGGTTCCAGAACTGTTCAATGGACAGAGTTGGAGTAAAATTCAACTGGTGGGGTTAGATTTTGATAGACAGTATTGTATTGTTGTTCCTCTGTGATACACACTGCTTCAGGACTGGCATTCCCATAAATATACACACACTAATCATTTGTGTTTGTTTTTGTCTAACGGACATCTTATAGTAGCTTTGCAACAGTCATACTTTTTTATTGCATTATAAGGCCCTACATAGTATTAGGTTATTAGGCTGAAATGTGGCTTTTTATACAATTCATTTTCATTTTAGATGCATTATACAGCTGTGATAAAATGCAATTTATGTAAAAAGAAATTGTAAAAAAAAGATTCACCCTCTCTCTTGGTCCTGGTCATTGAGTAAAGTGATGGGAAATCCAAAATATTTGAACTGTTATAGGAACTGTTATGTGAACACCTGTTCTAGTGACAACTGTCTTAGGGGGAATTTCCCTTGTTTTGTAGAGATCTTCTGAGTTGACAGCTAAATCCTTTTAACTAAAGGGAAAGTATAGTGTATTTTCAGTGATCACATTTTTTTTTTAGCTATTATCGTAGTGTTGCAAATACAATTTTTTTATATGACGTTCATATTTATACAAGCTTGCTCTTCCTTATTTTTGTTATTATTGTTATTGCAATGATTTGAAAATTAGCCACTAATGTCCTGGTACCCAACCTGGAGCCCTTTGCAATCCCAAGAAATCAGCAGTTGCAGTGAGAACAATGACTTGTAAAGGGGCTTTAATGGCAGTGGTCCTTAGTAGTCTCATATAACTTTTCCCTTGTCTACGGCTGTCTCTTACCGCATATTTGCAGTCTCTAACCACAACTGTACCATGTCTGAAGTACCTGACCATGTCCTCCAATATGTATACAGTCTGCGATAGTATTCTGTAGCATTACATGTATTGAACATTATGTACAACTCTTTTGGGGGCCTCATAAATTAGTAACCACTGGACTATAAACTTACAGTTGGAGAACATAATCTTAACTGAAACAGCATACCCACTGGTCCCATGCATATATGTGGCAGCACAGTGGGTGGTCTTTATCACAGAGACACCATATCCATGCATACAGTCGGCTCTGCTGTTTTGTGCAGAGAGGGAATTTTCAGTTAGCTTCGCCTAATTCAATAAGCCAAGTAAATATTCAGAATACCCAGTCATGTACAAGTGAACACTGTCTACTCCTTTAGCAAACCAACCCCAATGTTAGAAAACGCAGTAAAGCACAACCATTGTGTACCACTGCAAGCAGGAAGCAGAATCTGTTTATATAAAATCGCATCAGGAACTGATCAGATTATTTACATCAATCTGATCTCATTTACATTGTTATCTAAAAACGTTGAGATGACTATTCAGTTCCTTTAAGTGAATAGAGTTGTGTGGCAGTACAGTAAAACAGCACCAGTGGCCCACAGACCAGCAAAAAAGGTCCTCTACCTGAGAGATCTCAGTACTTAGTTTGGAGTTTGTGTCTATGGTTGTTTTGGTCTAGAAATACCTTAGGAAAACAGAGTGCCTTCAGTTTCCATAGAGCATGCTTATTCCAGTACTGCCCAGTTATGACATTTACCAACCTAGCAAGCAACACAGAAAAGCACACTGACTCCCAAGGGCCAAGAGTGACTTGTTTGTGATTATACCTTTGCATGTTGGTAAAATGAGACGGAGCAATGTATAGTGCCTAATGTATAGTATAGCTAAAGCTAAACCTTTTTTTCATTTTAGCTAGAGTAGGGAGAGGTTAAAGCCCCTGTCAGGTCTGCCATTTGAATTATTGTAGACGTTTCCCATCACACAACAGAAAATGTAAGGAAATCTCTCAAAGTGAGGGAAATGCCCTCTTAGACAGTCACTTGAACAAGTGTCGCCATTTGAAGATCTGCCCTCTATAGATGTTTTGGTTACAATTTAAAATTGTGGATTTTTTCGCACTATCAACCACATGACAGGGGATAAATAGAGAGGGTGAATGTCCCTAGTGAAGACAGAGGGAGCAACAACAAAAAAAGGACAGAGAGAGAAATAAAATCTGGTAGAGGTTTTAATTCAAACATTATATCCAAAACTAAAGAGAATGGTTTGGCTTTAGATACACTGTAACATTAAGTCCAATTGCTGGAGAATAATTTACTTGCAGAATGTATGGAGGTTAATTGTGGGACTCCCCCCACTGTTCATATGTGTAGCAAAGCTTCTTAATATCCTTGATGTCACTACTGAAACAGTGAACAGAGTCCAGCAGTTCAACTGGTCCTGTGTAGTACAAGGTTACTAAGCTGAAATGTGACTTTTTATACAATTCATTTTTATTTTAGATGCACCCTTGGTTCTGGTGACAATTGAGTCAAGTAGAGAAAGTGATGACAGCTGATAACACGATCATGCTGCATGTGATGCAGCAGGATCATGTTATTAGCTACAGCAGCTACTCAAGGGCTTCTCAAGGTACACTCATAGGTCCCATTCCAAATGTTGACTATTATAATGAAACCTGATTGGAGAGCTAATAAGAAGTCTTTCTCATTGGTCCACTAATGTAGTAAATGTGTAGGTGTATTTTCAATAGAACTAAAGGTGCTCTCCAGATAAGCATGCAAAATGTGTATTGCAGGTGTAGATCGGGGTAGGCAATCTTGGCACTTCGACAGTGGTGAAACTCTGAATCCCATCATGCCGCTGCCTCTGGAAGTCATCGCTGTGGCTGCCAGTGTTTTGTAGTTCCACAACAGCTGAAGTGTCGAGATTGTCTACCCCTGGTATAGACTAATATCCAAAATCAGTTTTATCCACAAACACATCCAGCTTCTGTAGCAATGTATGGGGTCTCCGCCCAGCCTGCACAGGGATTGATTTATTAAAGGCAAATAGGCTGTTGACTTTGCATGGGAATTTTTCCTTAAAGGGTTTCTACACCCTCCGGTTTTTTTTGCTGATATCTACTGCTAGCAAGCAGTAGATATAGGCAAAAAGTTTTTTTTTTTAAACGCTTTAACAGCGGTTTATTCTTTGCAAAGTGAAAATGCACTTTGCAAAGAATACCCAATCATATGCTTGAACATGATTGGATGATGAAAGTCAGCAGAGCTTCATTTCATTCACTAAGTTAAGGGAAAATTCCCATGCAAAGTGAACAGTCTATTTGCCTTTAGTAAATCAAACCTATAGTGTTTTTCTTGCCGTACCTGTTTGACCGTAGCACATACGTAAAATGGGAGATGAGGAAGATGACTAGGTAATAATGCCCTGCTCCTGTCTTTGGTACAGTGCAAGTTAAAAACCTGAATGTTGACCTGTATTCATGTCTGTACTGAAGAAGATGGCACAGCACAGAATCATGTACAATGCACGTTGTAAAACCTTTTGCTCTGGCTTTATGGATTGAATACAACTCAAGGTCAGACTTTAGCAACATTGCATTGATTCCTGGAAGGTATTAGCAGTTTTTGCCTGGATTTGCTCTTCATAGTACAGAAAGGTTGTTAGAAGAAAAAAGATCTCATGCGATTGGACACGATGGTGAACACTTGTTAGTAAAACCTTTATTTCATAATGGGGGTTTTTTTTTTGGAGCATACATTGTCTGATAGTCTTAAGGTATGGCTGTAACATTTTTTATTTCAGTACATGACTTGTATAATATTGCACTGATGGCTTCCTGCCAGCTAAGAATGTCTGTAACAATGTAAATGGCTTAAGTGTTTGTTTCCAGACAGGACTCTCTCAGCCCAGGCACTTCCCAACTTCATTGTTCCTTTGTTCTAACGGATGCTAAAGGGACTAAGTGTTTTGTTTTCTGGGCCAGATAGATTAGATAAAGTCTGAATTTTTAAACCTCACCTTCCAGGCACGCAAACCATTTTATAACTGACTATGTCATACAACTCCAGAGACATAATGTTCAAAGTACTAGAACTTCTTTTAGGAAACACACAAAATATTTATTCTTACACCATTTGCTCAGTGGAAAATAGTTTACGAAGTGCAATCCTTAAAGACACACTGAGCAATGTTGTAGCAGTCAGGATCAATATTTTATAAAATGCACTTGTTATAATGCACCTGTTGCAATGCAGGCAGATATCTTGCCGGCTGAGTACACCTCCTTAAAAATGTAATGTCAAAAACCAGAGGATCTCCCCAACAAGGCCTTTAGACTCTCCCTCCACATCCTCTCTTCTGCTAAGAGAGAGATTGCACTAATCTGGCTCACGAAGTCTCTTAATATCTCGCATGTGATTAGACATATTCATTGGTTCAAGAAAAACACACGGCACAACTTGAGAACACTATGCACAAATTTGAAGCTATCTGGTCCCCGTGGATCAATAAATTCTATAACTCAACTATCTCCCGACGCCTATGTCACATCTGATGCTCCCCCCATAGCCTTAACACTGAATGCCTCCTCTGCCTTATGGTACGGTCCAAACCCTTCTTCTTCTCCTCCTCTTCTCTTCTTTTCCTACTCTGCTCGTATTCCATTTTGTCTCCCTGTGTCTCCCCACATGTTGTATGTGTTAATGTCGCCAGTATCACTACACTGCCATACAGAGGTCCTGATTTATGTGACCGCTCCTGCACTAGGTAAATGTGAATCACATTTCAGTCAACCTAGGCCACCCAGACTGAGGTCCTCCCGTAGACTGAGATGCGATTCCTGTCTGGCGGATCCCTCCATGGTTCGCCTTTGGTAGAAGCTTGGTCAAATCTATACTATAGTTGATAGGTCCTGCATTGTGGTTACATCCCAAGGACTAACCTTGTGTTCCTCCATTATTGTGATACTTTTTATGCACCATGTGTTATGTTGAATATGTATGACCTGGTTGCCATAGGCATCAGTTGGCATTGTAACATGTCTGTGACTATTTGCACTGTTAAACTCAATAAATATCTATTTGAGAAAAAAATGTAATGTCAACCAAAAAAATAAATAAATGTGGTCTTGCACATTACGCTTGGTTTACTTTTGGGCTGGTTCAATTAGAGCATTGCTCTTAAGGAATCACTCTAGAGGATCTGACCGGTGGACTTCCCCCTTCGCCTGTGTCCTCTGGCAGCTCATGATCCTCCAGCAGGATAGTTGTCAGGTGGTGAATTTGCTTGAACTTCTTGTCCGACTTCTCTGAGATACATGAGATATGTTATCTGTACTTGTAACCCACACTTTTGGTTATTCTGTTGTTTGACTTGATGTTCTGTTTTGTTTTTTACTGTGCAAAACTTAATAAAAACTTTCCTGTTAACAGAAAAAAAATGTAGTCAACCAATTACACAGTAAACAATTCTTTTGATCTTTCTAAATCATGGCTTATATTTACATTTGCTATGGATTGCTCTACATTTCTATACATTTCTAGAGTTTCCACGCTCATGCCTATCGTCCTGCCAAAAAAAGCTGCTGTATTGCTGATAAAATTCATAGATTCACAGAACATCAATATCACATATTTGCATGTCTATGATAGATTTTTGTTCATAAATACACAGCTGTACCACATACAGGTTAAGCAAGAAAAGGGCCCTAGGAAAGGTAGCAGCACAGAGAAGAAGCCCTGTTTGAATTTACTGTACTGTTATGGTGCCCATCAGGGGCACACACTGCCTTGTGAAGTGACAAGCAGGTGCACAGCTTTGACCAATTGCACTGTTCCCCTGGTTTACTACAGGAGCATGAATGTTGAAACTTGGCACCCTGGACATCTACTTGTGCCTTGTGGATGATCTGCTTCTGCCTCTACTGACACCTGTGGACTCAGTAATAACATTGCATTCAAGTATATGGGCTAGTTCTAGAGGTATCCAGAATGCAAGTGTTTTCCAGATACAGGATATTTTCTAACCATAAACAACATCTGTCAAATTCCAAAAGCAAAGAAAAGGGACATCACTTTTAATGCAGGAAAACAGATTCCTAATAATGAATATCCACCATATTGTTCATTGCAAACAAAGGACTACACAAAAATACTATGAAAATTAAGAATCTTTTATGTGTGTTGTTTCCTTTATTTTAGACCCTCTTCCACCCTCGCGGTTTGAAGTAAGAAGAAACACAATAAGTTCTACAAGTTTCCAGGTCTCCTGGAAACCATCTTTAGGATGGGTAGATCAATATGAGCTTCATTTACTTAATGATAAAAGGGAAAATGTCCAAAAGAATGATGTCCTCGGCAGTAGTCCAGTAAAAGAAGCAACGTTTACGAACCTGAATCCAGGCACAAAATATATTGTTTCATTAAGAGCTACTTCTGGGATCAAAAGCACCTCTACAATCTTCATCAATGCCTCTACAGGTAAGACTCCTGTCATATGACTCTGATCACTGATCACATTTATTGACTACAGATGAGTCAATCTAGTACCTTTTATTGCTCCATCTGAGATGCCTGTGTGCTTTCACATTTGAAAAACATATTAATGATTCTCTATTAATAAAAGGACCACATGAAATTGCTTTAATTGCTCATGTTGTCTAAAGTAATATGAGGTTTGGGATCAGACATATGTTTTTGGGCCAAGGGTTATACATTTACTGAATCTTCTGGTTATTTAATCGGTTGTTCTGCAATACAAATATATTCACAGATCAATATACTGTATGTTTAACTGAAGGAATACAGGGGAAACTCGAATAATTAGAATATCATGCAAAAGTAATTGCAGTAATTGCTGCAATAGGGGCCCAAACCAAGTACTGAGTACATATGCATGCTTATACTTTTCAGAGGTCCGATATTGTTCTATGTACAATCCTTGTTTTATTGATTGCATGTAATATTCAACTTTTTTGAGATTGTGGATTTGGGGTTCTTGGGGTTTTCATGAGCTGTAAGCCATAATCATCACAATTATGACAAATCACGTCTTGAACTATCTTGCTTTGCATGTAATGAGTCTATCTCATATATTAGTTTCACCTTTTAAGTTGCATTAGTGAAATAAATTAACTTTGCACGATATTCTAATTATTCGAGTTTCACCTGTATGTGTATTAGTTTTGGATTGAGGAAAATACAGGGATATTGCTTTAAAAATGTTCTTAGTGCTCCACTTCAGAGTTCCAAAGCCAGTTGAATGCTATATAAATGAATGGCATATAAAAAAAGTAGGGAGGAGAGCCTTGTCACATGGCCTGTCAAAGTCATGTGACTGGCTCTGCTTTAATCATGGTGTCCTCTCAGCTGTGTTAAACAGAACTCTGTAGGACACTGCAGGTTCCACACCACAGCCCTGTTTTATGAATAGGCCATTCAAAATAGAGTTAGTAAAACCTACACTGAGTGGCCAGATTATTATGACCACCTGATGTTTGTAGGCAAATTAGCTATAATTTCGCGCTGAAGTTGCTAGAGGGCCAGACCATTATAAATAGGGAAGCAGGTTGTTTACCACGACAGTAGAAGTGATTTTTTTCTGAAGATATGGATAAACAACGCGATTTAACAGCCTTTGAACGTGGGATGATTGTTGGCGTTAGAGCCATGGAGCGAGTATCAGCAAAACAGCAGAATTCATTAAATGTTCAAGAGCAGCTGTTGTTAAAGTGTTTAAAGACTGGACTGTCAGCCGAAAATCTGGGTCTGAACGTGCAAATTGTGGCCGTCAGCGACTAGTCAATGTTAGGGCAGAATGGAGAGTGGCAAGACTGGTACAAGACAACAGAAGGGCAACAGTGCAGTGTCAGATTCCTCGCATCACCTTTCAACATCTCGTGGAGTCACGAGGCGGCCCAACGAAGTCATCTTGTGGAGTCAATGGGGTGGTCATAATAATCTGGCCACTCAGTGTATACCGAGCATGTAGATTAGAAAGTTAGAGTGAAGTCAGAACTCCTGATTTGTAGATGTGTTCCATGTTAGTGCCTTGGGAAGCACTGATGCCATGGAAGCAGTACAACAGCCAGGGAATTCACTTTTTCAGAAGAAGAGGTCAGCAATGGCCTCTATATTCTCCTAGTAGATGTTTCCTTTCAATGGTTTTAATAAATTAGCTTGTTTGGTATGTTTATAGGTTAACTCATATAAATAGTACTCCTGGGGTGCACTAAGCACATTTGTAAAGCACATCACTATGCTTTTTAAATGTGCATTTAAAAAAAACATATATTTTGTTTTTGTGAAGATTTATATGTGTATTTTTATAACTATATATTTATGTATTGGGATGTTGCTAGCAAGTATTTGTCATTCAGTGGTAACTAATTATGTTAAGAATGTCTTCTTCCTTTCCTTTTAGTCCCTATGCCTGTGAAGATTGTTGATGTTATGAGTAAATCAGACAGCATCCAAGTTACCTGGAAGCCTGGTTCTGGAATCTCAGAGAACTATAAGTTGATCTTATGGGGTCAGGAGAGGACAATGAAAGAAGTCAATGTGGATGCACAAGTTACTGGGCACACTTTTTATGGTCTTCTTCCAGGACATACCTATAATATCACAGTGATCACTGAAGCTGCAGGATTACAGAGCAGGAACTCTAAATTAGTAAGAACAGGTAATCCATGAGAAGCGTTATACTGATCGAAAAACACAAAAAACTATTAAATCCTGTTTTGGGTTGACTCCTTTCCTTTGTAGGGTCCTAAAGAGCCACCCTTGTGTGTACTAGTAAGCTGTGTGTGTGCCTCCACAAACACAGACACAACAAGGCAGGCTACTCACCTGCTCCCTTCTCCCCCTCTCTCCCCTCTCATCTCCAAGCTAGTATATAGACCGTTGCTTGAGACTCTGCCCTCCCTTGTGATCTTGTACTGTACATGAAGTTCAGGGAAGCTGCACAGAGAGAGTTGGAGCTGTTTGAAACCATGAAACCATAAGGACTGTGAGTGTTTGTGCAAAAATGTAAAGACATACTTTGATGGACAATATATATTTGTTTGATCTGGATTCACTATTGAGTCTGAGAGTTTAAAACTACTTTAAAGTCATGGTAAGTTAAGCAATCAACTTCAACCGTCACAAAATTACATGATATCAGGGACATGACATTATTTCACAAATACTATTTTGATCTATATAAAGGAAGGACTGATTTGTTTTCATTTACAGTGAAGTGTTCTTGAAGATGTACAGTCCTCCTGAATATGTGCACGCTGATTCACCATATCTACTAATTCATCTGATTGCCTGGATTGATATATTTAGTGATTCTTCTTAGGACAAATCTGCATGTACATATTTAAAATAACCAGAGATGTGTTATTGTCGGGAAAAGATTAGATTTATCCAAACTCCCCAGTGTTGGCAATTTTTAGATCAATTGACTTGCCTCCAAGATTAGTAACTACATGCTTGCTTGCGCTTGAGGTCTATTATGTAAAATCATTAATTAATTCAATGGGAATCTGCGGTTTATTCATTTTATGTGCATGCCTGTGTGTGTGTTAAAGTTAATTATCTCATCTACATGGGTTATTAACCTTAATTTTTATTATATTTGCAATCTTATATATACTTCACTTGTTTGTTTATCACCTTACGTCAATAGGCTGTGATTTTGGTTTAGTAGCACAGTGCAGTAATTGTGATTTGCTGCTCCACTTATCTCAGGGCAATTCTGCAGCTAATGCTCCGTTATCCAAGGGCAAGTCTATAGACAAAGCTTCACCATTTGGGGGCAAGTCTAAGAAAAATGCCCTGCTATCTCTGGGCAAGTCTCTGGACAATGCTTTGCTATTTAAAGTTTAGTCTACAAAAAATGTTTTGCTATCTCAGGGCAAGTCTATGGGCAGTGTTCTTCTATCTCATGGCAAATCTATAGAAAGTGCTTTGCTGTCTAATATCTAGTCTACAGAAAGTGTTTTGCTATCTCAAGGTAAGTCTATGGACAAGGTTTTGCTCTCTCAGGGCAAGTCTACAGACAGTGCAATGCTACCTCGTAGATGTTCAGATACCAGGTACCGTACTCAGTACAAGTACAGATACTTTTCCAGCTCCAAGACTAAACTAGAAAAAAAAACAAAAGTTAGAAGGCATCTGTTACTTTTAAGAAGCATATGGAGCTCCTTGGATTTGTGCATCCCTGTTTTAATGTATGATTTTTTTAAAATATATATATATAATGGATGCACCGATACTATTTTTTCAAGTACAAGTACTGATACTTGTCCAAGTACTCACAGATACAAGTACTGATACATTTTTGTTTATTGTCATGTGACTGTTTTTCTAAAACAATACAAACTAATGATTACAGTACAGTGGTGGAGAGCCAGAGCTAGGTCCAAGCTGCAACCGCTGCAACCCCCAAGTATCTGCACTGGTATCTAAACTGGTATCTGAACATCCCTACTACCTCAGGACAAGTATTTTAATAATACTTTGATATCTCATGGCAAGTCAACAGACAATGCTCTGCTATCTCACTGTAAATCTATGGACATTGCTATCCCAGGTCAAGTCTACGGTGAATCGATGGATGTGGCTCTGCAAATAACTGTCCAATGAAAAAAATATAGATTCATGATGCTGTAACTGAATATGTTGCAATAGACATTTAGAAATGACGATGAAAGTCACTTTGTAGACAGCCACCAGATGGAACAATTTCAGATCTGTATATTAATGTGTATGTAGTCCCAAAAACATTATTTGGCAGCTTACCAATCCTTAGATGTGGTAGTTGAATTATTTTTCTTTTTCCTGGCTTCCCCCCTTTATGTTCACCTGTTGATACAGTATATTGTGCTTACTGTCCCTGGGTGGCTACTTTTACTTCTTCACTGTATCTATGGAATGAGTCATGGTTGTCACTAGCAATATCACTGGACTGGGTTTGCTGTGAATCCAGTTCACCTAAGTCTGCTCAAAATTGTGACTGACCTGTCCCCATCAGTTGTGGCAGGCACATTCCCTGCCCCTCAGCTATATATCACAAAGTGGCATAGAATGCCCTCTCCACAACAGCTGTCACTGATTGGGCCACGAGAAGGGGTTGGCGGTCACAAGTTTGAGTGGGCTTGAGTGAACTCAGGCGAACTGGTTTCACACCAAGTCTAGGTTCATCAGTAGTTGTCACCCAGGCTGGACATCAAACATGTCTGCCCTATTTCCTCTCACTTACATGGCCTTGGCAGGATTAGTAGTTTACAAAAGAAAGATAATATTTTTTTTGCTTCCAGTTCACTGCATTTCTGGCAAGATCAACAGGTATTTTCTGTACTTGCTAAAAATGTTCTTAGCGTGTAAAAAAAAAAAGCCAGGCAGCCATCACATCTAAGCACTGGTAAGATGTAATATATTATATTTGTGTTTTGGGTTTGCTTATCCTATAATCCTAAAATGATAGCACACCATATACATGTGTTGAAATCACATAAACACTCTCAAATACAAAAAAAAAGGTATACCCATCCATTTAGTGCAATCAATTACTTCTGGTCATCCCTTGCCGCTTATACGAGTTTCTGCCATTTCTTCTGTTTGCAGAAGTCTTCCAATGAATAAAACTCTTTTCATTTTTTATAACAAAAAAGTGTTCAGTATGATAATGTTCCCTATATACTGTATATGCTGTATATTATACTCCCTGTGTCTGGGTTTTGGAATGTTCTTGACCTGACTTGACCAAATCATTGAGGTTCTTTACGCTTCCCTTGTTAGCTCCTGCTAAGGTCTCTGATCTGACTGTGCGGAATGATGGAAGTTCTAACACATTGAAAGTTAGCTGGAAAGCACCTGAAGGCAAGCTGGATATTTACAATGTCACTTTGACTGACCAAGGTTCGATAAAGTACAGCAGAACCCTGAGTGCTGCTTCTACAGAGGTCCTCTTTAATGAGTTAAAACCAGGACGTCTTTATCAGGTTAACGTCACAAGTATTGCTGGGGACTTAAGCGCTGACAAGATGGCAACTGGGAGGACTGGTAAGTATTCTTTCTCTTGTGTGTCATTTTTGCTGTGGGCTATGTGTGACATCCTATGACTTTTTCCTCTACAAGCAGAATGTTATTGTGTTGGGCCCATCATTACATGAAACAATGTGTTTTTTTAATCAAACATCTCTTGTGGCTTTTAAAGTAAGGTATGCTCTGCACAGTCGGTTGTGTTATTTTTATTCAAATGCTTACAAAATGGTACCCATTGGAATAAAATGCTGTTTCTTAGCTACTTTGCAACTTCAGCATCATATAGCAGTTTTCACAAAAATACAGCTAGCACCCAAAATGTAGCTGGTAATTAACATAGTGCAAAGCATAATGTTGATCAGTAAGCGATGCAAAAACCAGCCTTCCCAAGGGGAAGTGTGTGGGAAATCTAATTGAGTGATCATAATTCCTTATAACATTTCTTTGTATTCTCTTTTCTAGTCCCGGAGAGAGTTTCAGATTTAAAAGCGACCAGCAATGGTATACAATCTCTGCGTGTAAGCTGGCTGCCACCTGCTGGAGACTGGGAAAAATTATATGTGGTGCTCTTCAGCCAGACTGTGGTTCTGCTCAATACAACACTGGAAAGGCACTTTAAGGAGTATATTATCCAAGATCCGGCACTCATACCTGGAAGGCAGTATGACATCGCAGTTTTAGTGGAGAGTGGAGGTCTAACAAGTAATGCGTACTGCAAAGGCAGAACAGGTCAGCTTTATATGTATTACTATTAAATACTAGGCAAATATCAATTGCGTTTATGTGTTCAGAAATGTCTGCTCACCCTTTTTTCTGTAAAAAATAAGAGAAGAATCAACATCCCAACTGCTGTTATATTTTACTGCACTTTGCACATTGTACTTTGCTTTATTAAAATATTGTCATCTAAGTACCTTTTTTTTTTTGCTCTAAAGCAGCCTTTCTCAATTAGGGTGTCACGGCACCCTGGGGTGCCTTCTGGCTTCCATAGGGGTGTCTTGAAATTTGTGCTCAGTATCATGCCTTTCCATTGTGCAGGCAGGCTCCTGATGCCAAGAGGGAACTCTTATCTGCAGTGAAGGGGAGCTCCTAGTGTGAGAGAAGTGACTCTGATGTGAAAGGAGGGAGCATACGTTGTGAAGGGGGCTCCTGATGTAAAGGGCTGATGTGAAAGGGGGGACTTTCATGTGAAAGGTAGGGGTTCTTGATTTGAAGAGGGCCTCTGCTTTTTGCATGGGATCCCCCCATAAAATTAATACCAGACCCCAATTCTGTATAAGGGCCTGGTATGGATTTTGGAGGGGCCACACATCATTTTTTTACATTTACATTTTTTACATTTTAGACTGGGGTGCCTCGAGATTTTGTATACTTCAAAAAAAGGGTGCCATGACTGAAAAAAGAAATGCTGGTATAAAGTCTTGTCTGACATCTGCTTAGTTCCAGAAGCAATTCTTAAAGTAGAACTACAGGCAAAGCACAAAACTTGGTAAAAACCTTCAAGGGTATCTAAACCCAGGAACAAAAATGTAATATATTACAGCTTACTAGTCCTTAGATGTCGTGGCTGTTATTAGTTTTCTTTTTTTTTTCAGGTTAAATACATTTTTGGTAAGAACAGAAAAATGTCTGTTGATTCTGCTAGAAAACCAGTGAGCTTCTTACTTCCTGTCACTGAACTGAAAACCCAAATAATGGTATCCCAGATATCTGCAGTTAACTACAAAAAACTACCCCCTATGTAATGGAGAGGTGGAGGTGTTGGTAGTCCAAATCAGGTGCATCATAGGGTGACAGCAATGCTCCTCCATATGGTGAATGAGCATTGTCACCATAGGACAGAAAGTGTTACTGGCAGTGTAACCAGGTGAAAAATAAAGGGCAATAGCCTACAAAAAAAAAAAAAAAGATAAGATAACACATGGTAAGCTCAAAAATGTATGATTACATTATATTATTATTTTGGAGTTTAGATATTATTTAGGAATACCTGCTAGATATAATCTAGTGTCTGGATATTGATTGTGGGTATACTGTTGGCAGAGAAGCTAAATCTAGTGTCTGGATATTGATTATGGGTATACTAATGGCTGAGAAGCTAAAGATCCACATCAGGTTTCTGCCTATTATGACTTTATGAGCCTGTTTCTGGCACAAGGACTTCAGCAAATGCTTCAAGCTAAGCTAGATATTGCAGAAAGTGTGATCTGAGCAGGATTGCACAGGTGCTTGGAACTGAAGGTGCCAGACATACTACCATAGAAAAGCTTCTGAAGTTTACACCTATAGCACATCTGTCATACGTGAAGAAAAAATCTGTGTTTTATAGATCCATCTGAATGTAAATCGCTTTTATTTTTGTAGTTCATGCTGCCACAATGGAAAAATCAGCTGTGGATTATCAACACTTTCTTTGGCACCTACTATTTTAATCTCAGACTTCTATTTCTCTAAAGGCAGAAAGTTGTAGAGAAATAGAAGTTCTCATTACCTCACTGCACCTGAATGCGGCAGATACATTTTATATTTATTGTTTATTACAGTTATGGTGAATCATTGAAAATGGTTACATCTAGAATACATTTCATATTATGTTTTTACCTTATTCCTTTATCTAGTAAATTGCTGCAGATCCAAGCCAGGAGTCCCTTCACAATTGGCTAAAAACTTATAAATATTACATTTACAGGGGATTTTTGTCTTACTGACATTCCACTAAAGTAATTTTATCTATTTGGAATATAATTTTTTTTAGGGTGATCAAATGTAGAGGTAGTAGCAAATACAGAAGTAATACATTGCTTTGTTTTACTAATGTGGTTGTTTCTGTCACAGCTCCTCAGGCTGTCTTGCAGCTTAGAGTTAAGCATTCCAACGAGACTTCATTCACGGTGACATGGCTGACGCCTCTTGCAGAGTGGGACAATTATGTGGTTTCACTTGCAGACAGGGATCTTACACTCATCAACAAAGTTCTTGCTAGAGAAGCCAAGGAATTCACCTTTACAGATCTTGTACCTGGAAGGAAGTATACCGCCAAAGTTACCAGTATCAGTGGAGACCTCAACAACTGGGCTTCTGTTGAAGGAAGAACGGGTGAGAATGATTATTGGATTTTCAATGTTCAAGAAAACTGTTAGTGAAATATAGTCATTTAGCTGGTGTTTTGTTATATAGGTAAATGAAAAACATATTTCAACCTACCGAGGTCCCTGAAACAGATTTTTAGGGCACTGAACCTGAAGCACCCACATGAAGCTGAATGAAACACAAGTTGGTATCGTAATGGCAGGTAGATCACACTTTTTGTGATACCCCAGGGAGATACCAATAAATATGCCAGTGTTTTTACAGTAGATTAGAACTCGGTGGATCAAATCAGGGGAGCTGATCAGCTGTTTTTTCATCAATCACTCTTCTCCGCAGGAGACTTACATGAATGTTGACAGAATGGTATCTTAAATTTCCACACGGAGATACCAGCTACAGTATTTCAACACATATACATACAAACTTGCAAGGCAGACCAATTAAAAGGAAGGGTGGGATGGAAAACTCTTGGGAATTGACTTAAGGGAAACAGGAAGGAAAAGGCTGATAACATTAATGTATGAACATACACTCCTTCTTTAGTATGATACCAAATAGAGCTACAGAGCAGGTTGTTGCCATCTAATGATATTGCAGGATTATGTAAAGAATACAAAAAATGTAAACTTATTTTTAGCTTCCAGGAGCAGAACTGTGTTGACTACAATTGTTTACCAGTTTTATCTTACTTTATGTAGCAGGCGGGGCTGATAAAAGGCAAATTAGCTGCCCACCTAGAACAGACATCCAGAATAGGTTGATTCAAATGGCTATTTTGCTTTAACCTCATTAAGAGTCAAATAGACACACTAGGTCTGTGTTCACCTCCAATGTTACAGAGTAGGAGCAGTGGTCAAACAGAGGGTCTGTGTAGTACTGTTAGATTATTTTATATTTATTATAGGGCAGTTGAACACGCAAGCCCAAGTATCCGACCACCCTCAGGTATCTGCCTCTTCTGCCAAGCCCCTAAACATGATCGGTTACTTAGAAACATCTCCACTGGTGGCTTACCAGGGAGAAAAAAAATTGAGATTTGCAGTTGCCTCATAGTTTCTCAGAGACATATCAGGAGATTGTCATCTAGTGTCTAGGAGCACATTCCTCTCTACCACTAAAAGGAGGGGCCAGTGTAGTGTAGGGCTGGACTGAAGTTTGCTTTAGGTGAGAAGGATATAGTACAGTTATACCAGAAAACTGAAGATTCAAAATTAGAAAGTATTACATTTTTCATCATGAGAATTGAATAGCTTGAATAATTATCTCCTATACAGTTCCTTCCCAGGTGGTTAATTTAAATTTGACAAATATGGGGACATCTACCAGCTTGTATACGGAGTGGACAAGAGGTCGAGGAGATGTGGACTCTTTTCAGGTCCTGCTGATACATGAAAATATTGTCATAAAGAATGAGAGTGTATCCAGTGACACCAGCAAATATCAGTTCCACTCCTTGAAGCCAGGAGGTTTATATTCTGTGGTGGTGACAACTGTGAGTGGTGGAATGTCATCCAGACAAAGCCTGGCAGAGGGCAGAACAGGTAAGATAATAGCATAACATTATTATGTGTGTAAAAGTGCATTGATCAGCTGTCACAGCTGTAACAAACATTTTACATCAGCAAATTGTATGCTAGGAAAAAAAATGTCTTGTATGTTTGCTTTTTTTTTGCTTTTTTGGAAACACCATAGTTTAACCCCTTCATGATTGAGGCCCTTTTTTCATTTTTTGCACCCATGTTATATTCAAATTTTAATGTAGATGATCCTGTATCTACATATTGTATGGTTTTATCTTCAAATGTAGAACTTCAAGGACTTCACTCAACAAACATTCATTTCAGGATTTTCCTCCCACCTTTTTTCAAAAGAAAGTTACTTTACATCAGGTCTCCCATGCGGGGGCTCAGCATTAGTGTTGTGCGCAAGAGTTCATCCAATCACCTACAAATCTGCCACTGACTCCCCCCCTCTGGACCTATTTGGTTGCATGCATTCCCCTCCCCCTTGTGACATGTGGAGCAGGGAATGCCCCCCCAACAACTGATTGGGCCAGGAGAAGGGTGTGCCAGTGACAAATTTATTTGGGCTTGGGAAAGCTTCGGCAAACCGAGTTTCAACGAGAAATATAGTGCAAGACTATTCAGCATCCCACAGCATACACAGTAAAGAACATCTATCTGGCTAAATGGACTGCTTCCCACAGTCTGTCTCTGCACAGACTTTCACAGCTTTCAGGCAATTACCCTATTAGGTTGCCTTTATTTACGGCCAGACAAGCCAGAACACAGACGTACACTGCTATTGTGCCTGTACAGATACTGCTGCCTTCTTTAGGGAGGCAGGGAGAAGGCCTGAACTTTTTATTAGCACCTAAAGCAAATGGACTCTGTGCACCTACACAATCAAGATACTGGTTGTCAGCAAATTGCAGGCCCACTGTAGGAGGTTTCATCCCACCCAATATTTTACAAAGCCTCTGGATTCCAGGACCCAGTACAGGTTTAACCAACCCTGGAGAAAACTGAAAGGACAATTTTCTCCTAATGATGCACACATCCCCAAGCTCCTCAACCTGTATGAGTGAGAATTCTGGATGACCTCTAATCCTCATTACATCATGACAAGGCACAGCACTGTCACAATATGTATATAGTCTGTGCTTTTGAAATATTACAGAATTATACAGTCAAGACTTACATTTTGGAGACTGTGCATATATGTACTGCTGCCTAAAATTACAAAAATAAAGAAGTCATTCAAGTGTGGCTTGAAAAAAGTACACGTACCATTTCTAAGGATCTTTAGGGAGGAGAGAGGATACAGATTAAGTGAAAAGGCTATGTACAGGAAATTAGACCTAAGTCAAGAATGAATGTTTAATTATACAAGATCAGCAGGTTTTGTGGGGTTCATAGTTATGTGAACCTAATCAAGCAGTTTCCTTCCCATAAGTGATTATGTCCTGTACTTAAGGGACACATCTACATACTCTCAAACAATGGACAGGACAAGTAGTGGCAAAAGGCTTTGGCAAGAAGTGATAACATTCATTCACACTCACAATCATGGCTGTAGAAAGTTTCTCCAATGACCAGCAGAGGGCAAATTAGTTTTTTTAAACTATATTAGAGATTAATAAATGCATTCTTACAAAATTTTAATATAGGGTTTAAAAGAAGCTTAGCTTCAGTTGCCTTGTTAATCTGCAAGTGCTATTTGCCTGGCTTTTATGCTGACCCTCTTGCTTCAATTCACTCACCTAGTACAAGTATGCAGATGAGAACTTCTGATTTCATTACGATTCCCTGATCTTCAGACTTGTTCCAGTTCAGTGATTCAGAGTACACTTTACTAATTATTACAATGGATGGTGTAGTAGATTGGGTCTACACTCTCAAAAGTGGAGACAACACAGATTACTACAGATAAAGGAGCATATAGGAGTATTGTGCAGGCACTTTCCTGATTAGTACAATGGATGGTGTGGTAGATTGGGTCTTATACTTCCACAAGTGGAGACAAAACAGATTACTACAGATACAGAAGCATACAGGAGCATGGGGCAGACATTGTACTAATTATTACAAGGAACAGTGTTGTATATTGGTTCTTACACGTCCATAAAAGCAAACAACACAAATTACTACAGATTACAGAAGCATACAGGAGTATTGTGCAGACACTTTACTGAATAGTGCAATGGATGGTGTAGTAAATTGGGTCTTACACTCCCACAAGTGGAGACAACACAGATTACTACAGATACAGGAGCATATAGGAGCATGGGACAGACACTTTACTAATTATTACAATGAACGGTGTAGTAAATTGGGTCTTACATTTCCATAAAAGCAAACAACACAGACTACTACATATTACAGAAGAGTACAGGAGCATGGGGCAGACGCTTTACTGAATAGTACAATGGATAATGTGGTAAATTGGGTCTTACACTTCCACAAGTGAAGACAACACAGATTACACGAACATATAGGAGCATGGGGCAGACATTTTTTTTGGTAATATTACAATACATGGTGTAGTATCACTTCCAACATGTAATAACTGAGAGAGGACAGAACAGCAGATTTCATGAAGAAGTAATAAAAATAACTGAACAGCAACTGCAAATTCAACAGTGTTAGAATGTAAATATTATATAACCTATAATATCACTCCATGCTCCTCTATATAAAGGCTGCTATATGTAAGAAGTTGTTAAATTTATACATACACAAACATGACAGCTAAAACTATCCAAATTTCTCTCCCTGAATTTCAGTTCCTTCCAGTGTAAGTGGAGTTACTGTTAATAACCTTGATCGGACTGCCTACCTCAGCATTTCCTGGCTCCCAGCTATTGGCTACATTGATGCCTATGTGGTAACATTATCTCACCATGGTAACTTTCTTCCACCACTTACTCTCCCTAAAACTGTCACCGAGTGCTCCTTCAGCTCTCTCACTCCTGGACGCCTGTACAATGTGACTGTGACCACACGCAGTGGAAAGTTTGAGAATTATTCTTTCAGTCGAGAGTGGACAGGTAAGAGACAAGACTCAGGTTAGAGATTGATAGTTGACACCTTTAGTTATATAATGAACATGACTGAATAAAAGGAACAACTTGCAATGAACAGTTACTTATTATGTACCACTGCACTGAATGAGGTGTCACTGGATTTCTTGGGAAATGTGAACATTTATTCATGAATATTTTAGACAAGTGATCTGTTACTGGAAAAACGAAATTGCAAAACACAACCTCAACCGGTAGTAAAGGTCTTTCATGTTTTTATAGGTGCTTCAAATATGTTTAAGTCCTTGTAACTATCCAATGCTACTCTGATCTACCTTTAAGAAATGTAAAAAGCATTAGAAACATTTTCTAAAGCTAGAAATACACTTTTTAGATTTTTTTCTACAGGGCTAAACAACAGAAATGAATTGATTTCCCCCATCCCCTTCTGGTTATTGTGCTCATTATTGTGCTCATTAACAGTTGGGACCCACGGCTGCTGAATACCCAAACAGTGACTGCAATCAGGGCTAAACAGCAGAAATTAATTGATTATTCCATCCAGAAGCTATCTCCCCTTCCGGTTGTTGTACTCATTAACAGTTGGGACCCACGGCTGCCCAAACAGTGACTGGAGTCAACAATTTTTTACATGCCTCCTTCGGCAAAGGTCAATAAAAAACTGACTTTTGTCAAGCCAGGTGGTGGCAACAGGGTCCCCCACAGCTCGAATGTTGGCCAGTTCAGCAGGAAATGGGGCTGAATTTCAAGCAGTGTATGACCAGCTTAAAATCACCTTTGTGACCGTGTTTCATGTTAACCCATATCTTGGGTGGAACAGGACACATGGGCACAGTCTACAATCTTACCAGAATCATGGGGTTCTTCTCTGTTTGGATTTAAATTCCAGACATGCACAGCCATATCGTTCAGTCACAGATCTATTCACAGGATCTGTGAATGAAGAGACTACGAGTCTTGCCTGCCAGCATAGCAGAGGGACTTGTAGTTCTCATTGGAGCACAAGTGCGGTCACATCAATTGATTGCTTTTTCTTCCAGCCCCATAGCAGTAGAATAGTACCTCGGTATAGACAGGGGCTGGGAGAAAGAGTCTGCAGGAGCCTGAGCATTGCACCTGCCAGCCACTGATCGCAATTGTAATGCTTTGCAGGCTCAAATGTAAAATAATAATTCATGCACATTTTTTCTTTTGTTAATGTGTGTGCATGCATATTTTTTAAAGGTGAGATATGCCTTTAAGTATTGTTATTCTATTTATTTGAGAGATGAGCACTTATAAATAAAAATCCATTGGTCACCAAATTGGGATCTACTTTTCCACTATAGTATTTTCTTAAAACATTTTTAACTGTAGAGCAGCAGTAGCCATACCTCGGCCCTCCAGCTGTGGTGAAACTACAAATCCCATTAGGCATTACACGACTCTGACAGCCACAGGCATGATTTCCAGAGGCGGAGGCATGATGGGATTTGTACCTTCAACACAGCTAGTGTGCCGATATAAGACTTGTCCTGCTATAGAGTGTGGGATAAATAAAAGCAAAACAATCAGTTTAGTAGGGCTATCTCAATAGTAATACTGATGGCACATTCAAGTGTATGGATGTTAAATTGCATGTGGTGTTTAAAGTGATTGTGCCAGCAAAAACAGTGCAAATTGAATCTGCAGCATTTCATTAATGATACAATGACATGTTTTCCACTAAGACCTTCAATGTCCAAATGATTGTTACAAATTAATACTTTTAAGATTTCTGAAATAGTGCCAGATGTTTAAATTAAAATACTTTCCACATTCAATATTGGCACAGTAAACATAAAAGTTAAAGTCATATCTATTAGTAATATAACATTGTTTTATACTACTTCATTCGTTTGTTACAAGATAGGTAGGTTGGAAGCAGACACGTCGATCAAATACAACTATAAACCTTGCTTCATATTTTTTCCAGTTCCTTCTGCCGTGCAAGGACTAACAGTGAGCAATGCGGCCAGGAGTGATTACCTTAAAGCATCTTGGCTGCGAGCAACTGGAGATTTCGATCAATACCAAGTGACCATTAAAAACAACAATGGCTTTATTAATATCAAAAATGTCTCTAAATCAGAGAGTGAATGTGTATTCTCCGATCTGGTGCCGGGCCGACTCTATAGCATAACTGTCAGCACTAAGAGTGGAAAGTATGAGGCCAGCGTTGTAGCAAATGGCAGGACCTGTAAGTATGATGCAACCTTTAAAAGCATCAGTACAAATGTGTTATTATTGCGTCATTCCATTACCATTTAAATGTATTAAATTGATTTTTTTCTTAGTTCCAGAAGCTGTAAAAAAACTCACCCTTGCCAGCAGAAGCAGTGAGGAGCTCTACGTGACCTGGTCAAGTGCTGATGGAGATGTTGATAGCTATGAAGTTCAGCTCCTATACAATGACATGAAGGTCCTTCCATCCATTACACTGAGTAACACAGCTACTGAATACCGTTTCACCTCTCTCATTCCTGGTCGCCGTTACAAAATCCTTGTGCTCACCTTCAGTGGTGATACACAGAGATCAACATTTGTGGAGGGATTAACAGGTAGAAGCTTTCTGCAGAACCATTTTCCTTATTATTAACCATATATCATTTAATGTATAGTAAAAAAATGAGAGACAGGCCCTGTGCCACTATGCGTTGGCATTGTGTTGATGGCATCAATTTGACATCAGTTTTAGATGCCTCTGAGATCATTCAGAATTCATTGATAGGTGCATATGACTATTAGTTGACCTCCTTTGTCATGCATTGACCTGCTTTAAAGGGGTTATTCACATAGGAGCCGAAGGATCCAGCCGTAGCTTTGGCTGATCCTTCGGCTCTCTTCGGGCGCCAGAGACCTCCGGTTCAGTCTTAGTGACACCCGAAGCAAGCAAACGGCCTGCCGAAGGTCCACCGTAAACCCCGCAAATGACAGCTGGGCAGAGCCAGCTGTGATCTCGCGGCTGGCTCCACCCAGTTGTAATGACAGATCAGTGTCCCTGGGGACGCTGATCTGTCATTAAACAATAACAACTGACGTCACGGCCGGCTCTGCCCAGTTGTTATTCATTGGCTGGGACCTGCTAGAAGACTCTAGCAGGTGGAGGCCAATAGGAAACAGCTGGGCGGAGATAGCTGTCACTGCTGTCACTAGCTCCACCCAATAGTTTTTTTAGTTTTTTTTCTTTTAAAAAATGTATTTACATTATTAATGATATTTATAAAAAAAAAATTCTATTTTCTATTCTGCTTGGTACCACAGAGGTACTGAGCAGAATAGCCGAGCCGAATGCCCCTCGGTGGCATTCAGCTATTCACTCACTACCGTTCGTCGAAGGTCGAAGTCCTTCTGCACTCTCACCCGAACATGCAGAGCATGTTCCGCTTACCAACGTGCAGCCGAAGGCAGCCGATGCATGGCTGATTTCAGCCGAAGTACGGCTGAAATCAGCTATACTGAGCCGGAGTGAATAGCCAGACGTTGTTCGGCTCACTTCAGCTGAGTTATTCACTCGGCTGCCTTTGGCAGCTTTGTGAATAACCCCCTAAGTGTTTTGTATTCTCATAGACATGCATGGGAATGCAAAACCCATTTAAAGCCCATCAACACAGGCCCTTACATTGGAGGTCATCCAGCCAGGCAGTGCCCTTCAGAAGCAGATCCCTAAATACTTTAATGTCCTAATTTCACCTTTATTGTCTCTGAGAAGGTCAGCAATAATGCAGATGACAGTAGGTAGTAATAGTATAAATTTAAAATGTGTGGGTTGCATCCTATCACTTCTAACTCACAACAATGGCATTATAACATAAATGAATATATTAATTAATATTATTATAAAACATTTCAGCAAGTACTATGGAATTACCTATTTTAATATCTTCTGAACAAAAGCAAGTAAATATTTGCTTTGGGCGAATTCCTTGCAATGGATAGTATATAGTAGATCTGGGAGTTTAGTTTTCCTTATCAATGTGCTCTAGTAATAACAACAATGAATGAAAGCATTGAGCACTACAATAAGACTATTTACAATTTCCAAAAGGGAGCTATGAAACTATAGGATATAGTCTGTATATGTATATTGTAAATACCCGAATGTGTCTTTTGTTTTTATCCTAGTTCCAAGTGCTGTAAAGAGCATTCACATTTCACCACATGGAACAACAAACAGTCTAAAAGTAAACTGGGCTCCTGGAGGTGGAGATGTTGATTCTTATACAGTGACCATCTTCTGCCAGAACTACCAGATAGAGTCTCACACTATATCCAAGCACATCTACGAGCACACCTTCAACAACCTGGACCCAGGGGAGCAATACAAGATTGCTGTACAGACAAACAGTGGAGGCTTACACAAAAACCTCACGGCATTTGGAAGAACAAGTAAGGCACATTATTTAGTTGGTATCATTAATAGGCATTTAATATAAAAAAGTCACAGTTTTAAAATACCTAAGGTATAGGAATATATTAAATATTCATGATAATACACCTGTTCAAAATGTATTATATTTAATACAATATATACCACTGGCTAAAACAAATTATTGAAAATCTATTACATTTTGGCAAGAAGCATAATCCTCCCTTCTGTCAGAGTCCCAAGTTCACGAGAGAAATACAATTAAATGAATGATAGCTTAGGAAATATTGGGTGGAAATCCAGCACTGCCATTTATAATTGCATCCCTTAAAGTGACGTTAAACCCTCAGATTTTTTTAACATAAACCAATACTGTAATGTGTGCCTTACTGTAATCCATGGTAGTTTCCCTTCTCTTTGCTGCTCTTCCTTTTAAATCTGTATCTCTTCTCATGCTTGGGGAGAACTTCCCTTTGCACCTGACTGCCTCTTCCTGTAGTGCTGGCTCAGGTTGTGAACCTTCACACAGACACCATGTATCCATTCCAGAGACAAGGCAGTCTGCGGCAAAACAGAAGTTCTGCCCAGCATGAGAACAGAAGAAGAAAAGGAAGAGGAGCAAAGAGAAGGGAAACAACCATGGATTAAAGTAAGGCACACATTACAGTATTGTTTTATGTTAAAAAATCTGAGGGTTTAATGTCACTTTAACTATTAGAAAGTAATTCATAACTGATGTCATTGATCTTTGAATGTAATGCATAAGTGATGTAATTCCTAATTACATCACTTAGCTAATAGGAACTAGTTCATGTATTTATGAATAGCAGAGTAGAAATCATGCTCAAGCCATTTATTTAAACAGCAAACACTTATTTGTTTACTCACTCTTTGAGATATGTAAGTGGGCTGGGAAAGGGTCCATAGGATTACTTTATCAGGTCAATTCACAGGGAGCTCAGGGAATTACTTTCCATGGTGGATTACTGTATCTGCAGACTTGTTTGATCTGGATTAAATCTTAGTTTAGGTAGGTATCTGCAAATGTATTTGATCTGGATTAAATCTCAGTTTAGGTGAACCAGTTTGATCCATTTAAAGATGTCAAGATGAACTGTTCACCAACATGATACATAACACTATACAGCATGTTTATTTATATATATATACACTCAATAACATGTAAAGATTAAAGTGACACTAAACTCAGGCGTTAAATCTTAAAAATGCATTCAACTATTAACAAAAATTTAATGTGTGTGTATTAGTTCAATGCAGGTCCTCAAATCACCTCTGAATTGGTGCTGACACTGTCCTTCCTTCTGGAGGGTGGTTACTTTTGTTCCCTATT
Source organism: Nanorana parkeri (assembly GCF_000935625.1). Lineage (NCBI taxonomy): Eukaryota > Metazoa > Chordata > Amphibia > Anura > Dicroglossidae > Nanorana > Nanorana parkeri. The sequence continues at coordinate 402,141 of NW_017306333.1, forward strand.
GTCCCTGTGTGCGTTTTAAAGTTATCGCCGCTCCAAGCTCTCTCCCGTAAATGGACTACAATCTCATGTTTAGTTTACTAATGTGTATTGAGATTATAGTCCATCACGTGAGTGAGGTTGGAGTGGTGGCTACTTTACAACAGACACATGGACCATGGGGAACAAAGTAGCCATCCTCCAGAAGGAAGCATTTTCAAGATTTACCTCCTGATTTGAGTGTCACTTTAAGATGACCTTCTTTTCGGACTGTATCTGTATGTTAGGAAAGTTTGTCTTGTACCTTGTTGTATTTAATTTTTGTACCTTTATTTATTAATTTCTTTATTTAAGCTACTGCTGTTTGTGTGTTGTTATTTGCAGCTAAATGCATTCTCCTATACAATAATATGCAGTAATAATTCAATTCAGGGTGACATGCAGGTGCTTCTTTATTTTCCAGTACCAGGCACAGTTCACAGATTGACAGTCGACAATATGTACAACAGTCACTTGCTGATGGTCACTTGGCAGAGTGCACCAGGCATTTCAGACAGATATGATCTTCTTCTTCTTACCGATAAAGGAGTATTAGTCAATAACAAATCTGTACCAGCTAACACCAAATCATATAAGTTTGAAGACCTTGTTCCAGGAAAAATGTACAAGATCCGAGTGTTCACAGTCAGCGGTGGTCTTTTCAGCACAGCAGAAGAAACAGCAGGGAGGACAGGTAAACAGATGTTTGGCAAGGGCTATGGGCTTCATCTACAAACTAGAACACTTTAAAGAAACGCAATGCAGACTCATGAAGGGTGTACAAGTGTAACAACTCATCACATCATTTGTATATATAATTAAGAATGCCAGAGGCTGTCTAGACTGTTTGTTTTTAACACAATATAAATACGCATTAGCCAAAAGCAATTAATCACCAACCAAGTTGAAATAGATTCCCATTCTCTGTTAATTTACAAACTATCCTTTTAGCAGGCTTATTTAAAGCTGAATTACAGGCAGATATAAAACAGCATTATGCGCAAATATGGGCTCAAGAAAAACAACCATTAAATGTATTTTAAATGCAGCTAATGTAAGTACTTGAACATGTATTGATATTACTGTTCTGTAATTATCTTTACAGTAGAAATCAAGGGCTCAGACCCTGAGCCAATAAGGTGTACTATATGCACATATGCTGGCAAAGAATATGCTGGCAGCAAGAGAGAGAAAAGTGATGACCACATCCATTAAATGCTGCCCTTCCTTTGCCTAATCACAGACCAAAACACAGGCTGGGGGCGGTAAAGTGACCTACATGTCAGGTCAATAGCCTGCCTGTACAATGTGGCAGGGCTTTGGTTGAACAAATATAAATTCAAATTTCAAAAATTTTGGCAAGGAAATTCCATATATGTATTTCATTTGTGTATTGAGCTGCATGCCTGGAGTTCAGCTTGTAAAATACATTATTCCTTGGCAATAGCATTCATCTTTCATTGGTATGACTCAAGTAAGATCAAAATTAGTTGCTATAAATAACAGAACTTTGCACATAGACATTATTATTTACACTATAAGTCCCGTACGTTTTGTGCCCTAATTAGATATTGTGGTAAACTGTTGTAGATCTTTATGTGGTATGGATATGATAAGATCCTCTTTAATGAGGTGCTGGGTATTCTAATTGTTATAAAATCAGTTTAGTTCTTCTTCAGGTTTGCTAACCTAATTTCAATTTTGATCCTTTTATTATTGTATTTTTCAGTCCCGGATGCAGTGACCAATCTTAAGATCACAGGGAACAACACAGACAGTTTGTCATTCACATGGACAAGCTCAGAGGGAGAACTGGACTCTTATGATATTTTTCTATACAACCCAGACAATACATTGCATGACAGGAAGTCTGAAAGCCAACTTCTTCAACACTGCTCATTTCAGGGACTGCTGCCAGGTTGCCTCTACAAATTGGTGATAGTTACTCATAGTGGATCTCTGACAAATGAGTCTTCAGTCCATGGGAGGACAGGTAATGAATAAGCATGATTATGTAACAGGACACGCACATATTGTCTTTCCTTATTAAGTCACGTAGCCCATTATAATTACTAAGAGTGAAACATGGAAATTAAATAAAAGTGGTAAAGCAGGTATATTAAAGTGACACTAAACTTAGGAGTAAAATCTTAAAAATACATTTAAGTACCCTAACTATTAACAAAAATGTAGCTTATTTGAGCTGTAGATATACAAATCTGTTGCTGACACTATACTTCCTTCTGGAGGGTGGCTACTTTTGTTCCCCTTGGTCCCTGTGTATGTTGTAAAGTGACCACTGCTCCAAGCTCACTCCTGTGATGGACTACAATCTCAGTACAAAGAAGTAAACTAAACATGAGATTGTAGTCCATCACGGGAGCAAGCTTGGAGCAGTGATTACTTTACAAGACACACAGGGACCATGGGGAACAAAAGTAGCCACCCTCCAGAAGGAAGGGGAGTGTCCGCACCAATACAGGGATGATCTGAGGATCTACAGCCGAGTGATACACAAATAAGTTACAGTATTGTTAATAGCTAAGGTACCTAAATGCATTTTTTAAGGTTTAACTTTTGAGTTTAGTGTCACTTAATTGTTTAGTATTGTAAACTATATGTCAGACTTTTGGTCATGGTGGAGCTTTAGATTCAAAGATCAAGTTTTGTTGTAATCACCACTGTCCCCCCCACTAACAATGTATTCCTACCAGTTATCTTCACCCTCACACTAAACCCTATTACTCCCCTAATCTTAACAAAGAAATAGACACAGATAAATAGCTATTTCAATACATATTTATTGCTGAATATTGCATTTTGTTTATAATCCTCTTTCTTAATAGTTTCATTGTCATTTGAAAGATCATGTGCCATGGCATAATTATTTATTTTTTAATCATTTCGGGATAATTAATCTATACTATAATGGAGTTCATGTATTTGGCCAAAAGTATGCTTCCAGAAACAGCCCCTTTCATATAATTAGCATCTTTATAGTTCTTCAGCAGAATAAACATTGTAATACCAGAAGACAAAAAAAGAAAACTTTTGTCTTTTTTTCTTACCAGTTCCAGCCCCTGTAACATCTCTTCAAGCATCAAACAGAAATACGTCTGATAGCCTGTGGTTTACGTGGAATCTAGCTTTAGGAGATGTGGATGTGTATGAACTGATACTATATAACCCTAATGGCACACAGAAAGAAAAGTTACAAGGCAATGACCTTAGTGAATATAATTTCCAAAAGCTGGTTCCTGGGAGAATATACAAATTGGTGATAGTGACTCACAGCGGTGATTTGTCTAATAAAGCTACAGCAGATGCAAGAACAGGTACGTATTACCTAATTCTTTACTATTATTCTGTATATTTTTGTTTGCTGTAATGATATGTAGCACAGATATATTATGCTATTCTTTACATACATTCACCGAACAATTCACAAAAATACCTGTCCCCCACAATACAAGTGCCTTCTACATCCAGTTTTGTGAGAAAGTCATTCTACCTAACAGTATGTTTTTGAATTGTGTGAGGATACCAGAGGAAACACACACAAATATGGGGAGAGAATACAAACACCATGCAGATAGTGTCTAAACTGGGACATTTAGCCCAGTGTTACAACACAAGAGAGCTAACCATAGTCACATGCTGCCTGTGAAAGCTCACTTGTATGTGAGCATTGCCTTGATAGAGATAAGCAAACTGGTTAAGATGAGACACAACTTGTTGTAAATTGGGAATGTTCACCCCCAACATATGGAATATTTTCCAGGTGGAGCAAGAAATGGACACCACTATGCAGAATGGATTTCATGACTTGCCCATCTCTATGCCCTGATAATGGTACTATGTTGCACTAAAACTACTTCACATTCAACAAAACAAAAACAGCTATGCTGATACCTGCATGGCTTCACTCTATTTAATGTTAAACATGTTGTAGATTGGTGTAGATTGCTGAACTTCAGCTGCCAAAAAACTACATTTGCAATTCAGTTCTGAAGTGCACTTTGTGTGATATATTGAAACTGGTCTAAGGATTTACAGTCATTCTAGCCTTTCATTCACAGTAAGGAATCAATAACCTGCAAGTTTCTTTTAAGTAGCACATTAACCAGCAAGTTTCTTTTAAGTCAAACACTTGCTGGCTTTGTAAATTAGACAGCACCCTCATATACGAAAACATATGCTCAACCACAGGATTTTATTGGCCATAATTGTTATTACACATTTTATATTATTTTTGCCCATTGTGATTACTCTGAAAGATCATAGAAACTCATTTTTAGTGTAGATTATATATAAAATCAGAGCATTAGCCAGCTCCTCAAGTTGACATATTACATACTGTTTGATGCTGTTAAGGTCAAACTATATCAGTGGAATTTAGAAGGAACATTTTAACAAGACTCTGCAGGAGCTGTTGAACTTCTTTCTTCAAATGAATGAGTCTCTATTTATTAAATCGTTAACTCAAAGACCAGTGTAGTTCTTTAAATGAAATCAATGTGACATATATGCTATACCTAGATAAATCAGTGATAATGAGAAAAATAGCAATGTTGCTTTTTCACACAGGAGTCAATTAATTTACAGTATATTATATTAATATATAGATATATATATTTAGATATATAATTTATGAATTATATATTTCATTTATTTTTCTCTGCCTAGCTCCTCAAGCACCAAATTTGGTTTCATTTACTGATGTGAAGAATACTTCTGTGTCCATACATTGGCAAGGGCCACCAGACTGGTCTGACTATGATGACTTTGAACTTCAGTGGACACCTACAGACCCATTAGTGGTGTTTAACCCTTACAGCACTGGCAAGTCATATGGACGAATTGTTACTGGCCTAAGACCTGGGCGTCTATATAAATTCAGTGTGAGAAGTGTCAGTGGAAATTTAAAGAAGACTTTTAGTCAGCCCACTGTTGGCACCGTAAGAACAAGTAAGTCATATAAAACAAATACACATAAAATGGCAGTGAATGTTATGTCTGTGTTTTGCCATTCAGATAGAAATATGAAGGCACTTTTATCCCTACCTGAAGGTATTTACAGCTGCACAGATCAGCAGTAAGTAAGCCACAGCCAGGACTGTTTTCACTCTGTTATCTGATGTTGTGTATTTGTATAATTATGAAACCAAAGTAGTGTATCAATGCTGATAGTTGGACATTTTTTTAAAACAGCAATAGCAATCAAGCTTTTGTTTTAGTCACTTTGAAATAACGTTTTTTTGATATGGACATACTATAGATTTTTTTATCACATCATATTTTAAGCTGCAAGAACATGTCAAACTGAACTTGGATGAGTTTACAGAGGATTTATAGTTGGATCGGAGCATGTCCTTTTCTTACTTTTAAGACTATATGAATTAAGATCTATGGATACTAAAAATGAATAAGCTCCTTCTTTATCTACCTTGGCACTTTTATTGGGGTTTAAAAACAGAATACACATATTATTGTTGAGATACTAATTCTAAAACTGCCTGCTTATACTTAGTATACTGGATGTAGATTTGTCTAGATTTGCGCACCATAGGTTACACACTTTATCTATCAACATTATAAAATCCATGATGTAAAATATATTTAATTAAATTGTTTTATATTTTCTCTGTGGTCAATTTCCAATTATACTTATCTATTAATGTTACTGGGTAACCTGGGAACAAATGACCTAATCAGTAAAAAGTAACTGGGTATAGTTACAGGGTACAGTAAACCGATTAACTTATCACCATTTTTCATGCCTAACATGAAAAAGCATAATCCAGGAGGGTGGGGTTAGGAGGGACTAAAAGAGCAAAAAAACTTCCCCTGAATCAGTGTGTAGCACATTAGAGCCTTCTTATTTACATGCCTCATTCGACCGCATATCCAAAAAAACTATAGAATTATTCCTTATTTCAGGGTATTAGCGGAGAAATGCAAATGATTCCTTTTACGTCCCATTTGCTAACTTTAGATTCAAAACCACTTGTATATAGCATATTTACAGGCTAAGATAATATAGCCGTTAATCCCAGACTGCATACAGCTGTTTCGGACTTGTGAGCCATCAGCTTGGCAGTGTATGGAAGCATTGAATTCAATGGCCTAGGCATAGGAGACCAACAAAAAAGTATAAACCAGAAAGCTATGGTGAGGAACGACTTGAATGAGAAATAAGGCCCAACCTTTTTTCGGTCATAGTTCTCTTTAGGGTTTACAGGAGGACATTTATTATGTCCTTCTGTGACCCAGAACTCAGCATATAGCAGGCTATTGCTTGCAATATACTGACAGCAGAGAGCTGAACTGCGGCTGGAAAAGATCCCGACAATATTGTTGGTCCACCCCGCCACCTGATTGACAGCTGGTTCTGCCTCTCTTGATCCAGAGCCAGCTGTGCCTGCCCCCTCCCGTGTCTGCCCTCCAGCCAGAAATGGAAGAACAGGGGAGGGGGGAATCCCTACTTGGAGCGCTGACTGACTGACACAGCTGCAGTGTCACACGTTGACTCTAATTATGGGGATGATTGTATTTCACTCTCCCCATAATTCCCTTTTAAGGAACCAAAAAGTCCTCCACTAAGTCATTGCACAGCAATGTAAAGCCTTCATAGAACAGAAATTATGAGAGTATTCAGGGAAACGTTACTGGATGAACAATTCAATCATGTTAAAAACACTCATTTATATTATTCAAGCTGTGTTAATCTGTGTGACTTCAAAGATTAAAATAGTCATGTGATTTGATAGTGGAACTGTATGATTCACTAACCACAACAAATGGGTTATCTTCATAGAACCTGACAAGTTACAACATCTTCATTGCCGGCCTCAAAATTCCACTGCTATTTCCTGTTCATGGACACCCCCAGATTCTGACTTTGATGCATATAGCATAGAGTACAAAAAGAATGGCACTGATGTGGTGGAATACTCGAAAAGGATAGAAAAACACAGGTCAACGCTCACAATTATGCACCTTGAACCACATAAAAGATATGTAGTGTCCATCAAAGTGCACTCGGCAGACATGATAAGCCAGGTGGTGGAGGACAGCACCATAACCATGATTGATCGTAAGTACTTATGACCTAGTATAAACTAATTTTATGCAGAACATAGACAAAACTAGGTACACTGTTGCATCTTATGGATGCCATTGCTTTTCTGAAAAAACGTTTTACTTGTAGTTATAACCGAGTCATTGCATGTAATATATGCTGCTGTGATAAAGAACACGTGTTCTGGTTCGGTTCTATTACAATGTCTATATAACTTATATAAACTACTAAAAAGATAGTCACATTCATAAACATTCACCATGGCAAGACATATATTTTTTTGCCTGATTGTTCTTTGAATGTGCTCTTTGATATATGAATATAATTCTGCAATGCAAATTCTTGCCCCATAAAAGCCCCTGCACTAAGCACAGCTTTTCCAGAGTATGTACTACGCACACATATATGCTTTAAAATTCAGACTGTGTGTACAATGAATTTGTCAGTGTATTATAGGCATGTGCACTGCCAAAAAATTCATTTAGTTTCGTTTCGTTTTAAATTTGGATTTGTGTTATTTCGTTTTTCGGGATTCGGGTGTGAAAGTCAATTCGGAATTTGGGTTCGGACGAAATTCGTTAGCGGTAGTTCGTTCTAACGGTCGTTTCTTATTCGTTTCGTACATTTGTTCGTTCGTTTGCAACAAAGTGACATTTGAGTGGGAAAATGTTTTTCTTCAACGAACGAAATGAATAAGAAACGAAAACGAAACGAACGTTCGAACTAACTACCGCTACCGAATTTCGGAAACGGAAATTCGGATTCATTTGCATTCGTTATATCTGTAATTCGGAATTCGGATACATCCGAATGTCCAAATTTCCGAAAATTCGTCCGAATTTCGATTCGGAATGAAACAAATCGCACATGTCTAGTGTATTATAACTAATATGAAAAGTCTGGCACTAGTTTATTAGATGCTAACTATACATTTGTTTTTCTTTTAGGACCTCCAGCACCACCCAACCATATTAGAGTGAATAAAATAGATACTTTTATTAGCAAGTCATCAATTCACTTCAGTTTTAATTGCAGCTGGTTCAGTGACACCAACGGAGCTGTCAAATACTTCACTGTGATTGTGTCAGAAGCAGATGGTAAACCTCTATAGAATACAGATGTTTAATTTTTCTGCCTTTACAAAACAATTCAAATGTGACGCTTTAAGTGATATCATCAATTAAACTTTAAGCCATGTTTTTATTTTACATTTTGTCAAAGATATTTTTATTTTGTCAAAGATATCTGGGAAGCTTAGTCATATGTGGAAACCATTTTTTCTTCTGGTTTATGGATTAGTGTTTAGAAAGTTGGGTAAAGTAGCAATATGATATGACGTATGGGTGGTAAAGGCACCCAGTCTCAGAAACACTGAGGCTGATTTGCTAAAGGAGTACAGAATGTTAATTTATCAAAGTGAATGTTCACTGTTCACTTAGCCTAGTAAATAGGCTGCGTTCACTTTGTACACCCAATCGTGTGCAGGGGATTAAAAAGGAGCAGCATTATTTCTTGCACAGGATTGGATGATTAAAATGAACATACATTTACCTTAATTACTAAGCTAATTAAACAGTTGCTTTGCAAAATTATCATTCATTTTACATTATACTCCCTTAGTAAATTGACCCCAATATGTACAACAGTAGCCCTATATATGAGCCAATCTTTGCAAAAAGGACTTACTGAAATACACTTTTCATAGCATTAGCTATAATATAGTTTGTATTTAAGAAGTTTATGAATTTGCAACATTCACTTATCCTTGAACTTACTAGAGCGTATAAATCAGATATCCTTGCCTAGTCAACTATACCCAACTGGCTTAGTCACAAACTCTTGCTTTCTAAAAAAGAAAAAGAACCATCTGGTGCATAGCAAATTCCATAAACACGTATAAAATACATTTTAAAATATAACATTTGTGAGCTATCAGTATTCCATCTGAAAGTCTTTGGGGTCTATTCACGAAGCTGCCGAAGGATCTGGCCGTAGCTTCGGCCGATCCTTCGGCTAGCTTCGGCCCCAGGACCCCTTCGGTTCAGTAGAACCGAGGGGGTGCTGTACGGGCTATTCACAATAGCCATCACTTCACTTCTGATCGGTCATTCACTCGGCTGCCCTCGGCAGCTTTGTGAATAGACCCCTTTTTCAAATGGTTTAAGTATTTAGCAAATATATGTAATTTGAGGGGATAGTCACTAAGTGCTACGCTATATATTTCATTACTACTGTATTAACTGTTGTAGTAAGTATAGCACATTTGCCATTCTAAAGGTTATAATGTATATTATTGAATTGAAAATATTGGCTTTTGACTACTAAATTCTGGAAACTATTCTCATTTGTCCTAACACACAGAAGGAGCTGATACAATTTTAGCACACTTTGCAGACAGCTTCTATCTGTGGAGTTTACAGAACAGTAGTATTGTGACTAGAGTGATATCTATAGCCGATGGTTTGTGATGTGCTACGTAATGCTAATAGATTGCTTGGATTATTCTACCTGTCACAGACAATGAAAATGTGAAGCCAGAGCCAATTCACCCCCTGCCAACATATACTGATTACAAAAGGAACAGCTCCATTAAAGTATATCAGACAAACTACTTTGGAAGCAAATGTGCTGAAACTCCCGACTACAATATCCAACCTGTCAGAATCAAGCTGGGTGGGGAAATGGAAATCCTAGGAGGAAAGTGTGAGGCCAATCAAATACAATTCTGTGATGGTCCACTGAAGCCAAGGACTTCCTACAGGTCAGAACGGTAGAGGTGCTAACTGCATGAGTGTAAATGTGAACCGTATACTCTCTCACTGAATTGTAAGCCATGTTGTACTTCCAGCATTTCATTAATTCACTATCAAAGCAAGCATATAAAATGTTGGCCAACATGTCATATATTTGTGCTGCTTACATTGGATCATGGGAGAACTGGAGAAAATAAAATGATCATACATTTGGAGTTGATTCACATAACAATTTAATTTAAAGGAAAGATAAAAGTTGATTTGTTATTATGAGCCATGGCTCCAATTTTGTGTTTATTTTCTCTTACTAAAAGAGTTGATTCATCAAAACAGAGTAAGATTTTTTCTGCAACCCTTTTACCGTATAGCAAAAGCCAAAAACCTATAGGACTATGTTCTATGCTTTTTTTTTTTTTGTATTTTATGTAGGCTGGATGCTAAAAAAAAAATGAAAAGCTTATCATCTTAGAATAAAGTCCACCTGTGACATTGGTATAATTAAATTAAATTGAATTTGAACAAAAACTATTATACTGACACTTTATTTATGTGAATTACCCTCATACTGTTATTATACTACAATATTTTTATAATAGTGGTCCTTTAAGTACTGAATTATGACATTGTTCTTGTAAACCAAGGATGATTTTAAATAAAAAAGCTTACTTATTACACAGTTGCAAACTAAGGTTAAAACACACACACCTACATTAATTTAAGAAAAAAAAGTGGTCATTGGCAATCACCATGCTGCAGTACTTTCCTCATAATGTCAGATAGTCAAAAGGAACACTTTAGAGGACAAGTACATATGCCCTTTGCACATGGGACAAACAATAAAACTAAAATGTGTTATTTTGTCAGATTTTTGGCAATGCTTCCATTGCGGTAAGAACATCTAATTTACTTGGAAATGCTGTAAGCAGCTGACAGATTTTGCAGAACAGAAAAAAGAATGAGTTGATGAGGATGTATTTATTGAACTTAGTACACCTCATGTACTGATATCGGCTAACAAAATGTATCACTGTATGGGAATGGTTTGAAATGTGTTCTTCAGACTTTTAATCATTCAGAGTCCCACATACTAAAACAATGCACATATGATTGTTTTGCGTTAAATGCATGTTTAAATTGAAACCAGGAAGTGTATCACCTCCTCTTCTAGCCCTCCGACAGGTTCTACTACTACTGCTACTATTACTACACTAAGTACTGGTCCTTTCCCCTGCATGTTGCTTGATTTTTTTCTTGGCTACTCTGTTCACACACAGCAGTGAAGAGAAAAAACCCTGTGTAAGCTTCAAGTCACTCTGGTTAGAGCTCACACAGGACTAAGGACTCTCTTGTTTCCACATGTGACATCAATGGTGGCTGATGATTGGCTGCTTAGGCACACAATCAGGGCAGCCATCATAAATTTTGTGGCCCCCTTACACGGCTTTAGGCTGCCCCCCCCCCCGCGCTGCTGGACGCAGGGCTTAGTGACGCGCTGGACACAGGACCCAACTGAGAGTGACCCTGCAGAGCCCACCATAGATGCTGCACAGCCCATCTGAGACTGTTTATTGTGGGCTCTGAAGGGGTATCAGATGGGCTGGTCATGGTGCATCCCTCCCCTCCCTCCTTTCCTTCCTTCCTAGCTCCTCTTACCTGCACACATGGCTTCGTCTGCTACCGGACCGTCCAGAAGTCACTTCTGGTCAGTCCAACATCAGACGAGCAGCGTCGCTGATGGGGCCCTAGCTTGTCTCAAAGCCGCTGGAGCGGCAATGCTGGGGCCCTGCGCTGCTGATTGATAGTCATGTAAGGGACCTGGGCAGGCACCCCAGGCTGCCCGGGCCCCTTACATGAGTATCGGCCGTACCGCCTAATGGCTGCCCTGCACACAGTACACCTGTGTGGGAGGGAGTGGAGTTAGCGACATGCTCCATAGGGAAGGTAAGTCTGGGAAAGGGGAGCAGCTAGGTTAACCTGTTAATTTGCATTGCATTGCATGGGCAAAGCACAGGTTCATTTAAAGGTCTGTGGGTTCACTTTGTTGGTACCACTGCTTATCAGCTGTGTTTTAAAGAACAGCTCTGAGGCTATCTGTATGCTTAGAATTTTTGGTATGCTTTAGCGCAATGCCAAACAGTTTGGAAATTAATCGTTAGCAATAGATCTAATCTGTTCCTTACCATGACAAGTGTTTATAGGAGTTTTCTGTCTATTTGTGAAAATGGAAAGCCCTTCTATGCAATCATGCTATTTATTGCTACATAATTGATGGTGGTACATAAAGCAGGCCAAAACCTGTTGTCTATAAACCTCTAAATTGGACCTTAGTAATTGTCTTGGCCAGATGGGAGCAGGAGAGCTAAAGTTAAGATTTATCTAAATATGTCACCCTAAAAGCAGCATAGAGGAGTCATATGGCTCTTGTTAAACTGGTTAGATGAGTTGTTAAGCTTCTGCTAAGCTGAGCTATACTCTGAATAACGTTTACAGAGAGATTGTGTAATATAAATGCACATACTGTATTTTAAAAACAAATCTGTCAGAAAGTAAAATATCTGCGTGAGAAGCTTAAGATAAGTTACCATTTTCCATGTCTTCTGGTCTACATATTATTTTCAGAGCAGTGATATAATTCACAGCAAAGCTGAATAGGGGCCTCTTAAGGCAGAAGTGAAGTCCAAATGTTCGAAAATGCTGAAAGACAAAATATTTTTATGGCACAAGAGACTTCGGCCATAGATGTTTCTCCCTGCCTGTCATCACTTTTTTCTACAACTGTACACTGAGCCACGCATGCACAGCTTAGTGTACATTCTCGACAGGATTCTTGCTGAGATGAAGTGTGCATGTGCTGGAGTTACATCTTTGGCGTCTGGCCAGTCAAGTGACTTGGAGCTCAGAAGTGGACCTGAAGAAGATGGTGACCAAGAGAAGCAGCGCTGGAGATCACGTCTGTAGGTATGTCTGCCATAATGTGGTAGTATGCTGTGCATACTACCACATTATGCCCAACAGTTTCTGAGACCAAGTTGTTTGATTTTTTTAATCAGCCATTTACTTCCACTTTAAAGAGAGTGAACTAGCCACCTGAGGCATCCTAGACAAGTGTCTTCCTTTGTGACAATACGTTTAAGGTGTTGTAATATTCATGTGTGTTCACTTGAGCCAGAAATATGTGTATAAATATATATATATATATATATATATGTATTGGTTTTCAGTTTGTAAAAATGATGATGGACTGACTTAATTTTGTTATATGACTGATATTACACATAACAGAGTTTTTCGTTTTCAAATGAACTTTGAGTCATTCTTAAATACCATTAGATGAATATATTTCTTTCTTTATTGTTTTATAGGATTAGTATCAGAGCCTTTACACAGCTCTTTTCTGATGATCTAAAGGAGTTCTCAGAGCCCTTGTTTACGGATACTTTCTTCTCATTGCCAATCACAACAGAAGCAGGTAAGATGGTGAGGTTGATTTACTAAAGGTGTAGAGCATATTTACTATCAAAGTGAATTTTCACATCGTAAAGTGCATTTTCACTTACCTGAGTGAACAAGGGGAAACAAAGTGAAAATTCAGTGTGATAGAATACCCAATTCTGTGCAAGGAAAATTACATAACAAGATGTTTGTGTGCACATGATTGGATGAATGAAGTCATAACAAATTCACCTCATTTACTAAGCTAAGTGAATTTTCTATTTCCAAAGTAATTTTTCACCTACCTTAGTATATGACGTAAAGTAAAGTGAGTCTTTATTTTAAAAATTCCCTACTGTATCCAAAACGTAAATGAAAACAAGCTTTTTGCTTTCAATATATTTTAAGCAGACATCTAGAAAAATGAAAATATGCAAGAAATCTTAAAACATTAATGGAATGCGTGCCCTGGTACCCCAAATGCAGTGGCCCAAGGATATTAGATATGATATTTATTTTGTTAGGCCCTGGTGACTATAATTCTTGAGAATCTATAAGCACTTGTTTGTGATGTACGGTTAATGCTGAGCAAATTTTAGGAAATTTACATACACACATTCTTGGAGAAATTATATCATTCTCAAACACTTGTGTTTACAGAACCTCTTGTTGGAGTCATAGAAGGTGTGAGTGCTGGTTTATTCCTTATCGTTGTTTCAATCGGAGTCACAACATTACTGATTTGTCGTCAGAAATGCAGACGAGTGTAAGTATCCAAGCAATAAACTATCAGAATCGTATTGGAAGATGATTATTATACTGTTTACACTTTGTGAGGTGCCAGCATAACTGGCAGCCTATGATAGAGTAAAAGGAGCAGAAAAGGAGAATGCTGTAACCTCGACTCTCTAAAGTAACCAGTGGGAAAACCTCCAAGAAAAAACAGTAATCAGTAATCAGTCCTTTCCTGGATATATAGTTATGTATAGTTAGAGGTATTGCTGCAACTGTGAAGATAGCCTTGCTATAAGGTATAAAGTAAATAGAATATGGGGTCTATTCACAAAGCTGCCGAAGGATCTGGCCGTAGCTTCGGCCGATCCTTTGGCTAGCTTCGGCCCCAGGACCCCTTCGGTTGAGGAGAACCGAGGGGGTGCTGTACGGGCTATTCACAATAGCCCGTACAGCTCCATCACTGACATACCTTTATCTACCCTTTCACGATTTCCATGTAAAAAAACAATGGCACACTATAATATATACATTTGATGGCTATGAATATAGTTTAATATAGGTAGGAATACATGCTGTGTATCCAACGTGTTTCCCCTTTTACTTGCGGAGTACACTTATGTGTCTCTGCCCTTTTATCTTTGTTTCACTTTAACAGTATAATAGAAGCCAGTATCTGTATCACATTTTTTTTCTATGAACAATAAAACTAATGTTCACAAAGGGAGCAGGCAGCTTTCAAACACACCCTAAGGGGTTTGAAAAAAAAGCACCGTGAATTGTAAGACATGAAAGATAATTTGCAGGATCTGGATGTGAAGAGGTTTTCTATTCAACTGGTCACCCACATGTTATAGAAATGTCATAAGTGCACTGCATACAGTGATTCCTTTTGTGTCATAAGCATATAACATACATCATTTATTTCCTTGATTCTAGCTATGATCAGGATCAAATGCATGCCCACCTGAACGTACGGAGAGAAAGAACATCATCTGTACATCTAAATGTAGGACATAAAGGGTAAGATGGGCTTTGCTTACCTTTGCCTTTCCATGATGTTATTTTTAGATTCAAGAGAGATTTATTGGCTTTTCACAAAGCAAAAATAGCTGTTTCTAAACAGAGTGGTACTCAGTAGTAACATAACATAATTCAATAAAAGCGATGTGACTGAAAGGGCAATAAGCTAAATATGAAGATAAAATGACATAGTATTAGGCATAACTACAAATCATTTGGCCCCATGGGAAAACTTTGTGGCCCCCTGACTAAATCTCTCTGTAGCAGCTGACAATACATGTCATTGATCTTAACATGTAGTATGTTTCAAGGACAGGCAGCAGAAGAGCTGTCAGCATAGTCGGTACACTACTAGGGAGCAGTGCTGGGGGTAGAAGTTATAGTAGTGCTAATAATAATAACCATAATGATATTTTATATTATGAAAAAATTAATAATGCTCTTCCCAACACTTACTTGTCAACCCTAACCACAAATGTTTTTAAATCAAATACGTTTTAATTGATTTATTACAGCAATATAACAAGACATTCAAGTAATGAATAAGGGAATAAAACAAAGATGACCACAAACAGTCAGCATAGGAAAACAACTTAGGAGTTTGAGATCAAGCGAGCTTAAGTAAGACCACATAGATACTTCTAAGTTGAATTCTACACCGCTATGGTTACAATACTCGTATAACAAGATGAAATAATTGGTATAGTGTACTATACCGATACAGTTGCATTCACATTCATGGGTTTGAAAAGGGAGGGTGAATTGTGGAGTCTGAAAATGTGTTAAACCATGTGGTCCAAGAGTGCCAAAGGGCATCAAAGTTATTGAGTTTATCGCAATGAATGGCCAATATTCTCTCAAAATTGTGGTGTAATTGAACTAAGTGAGTTGTGTAATAGTGGGAGGGTCTGGACTTTTCCAGTTTCTAGTAATTAAGAGACGAGCCGCCAAAAGAATGTGAGTTATCACAATTCGTACACTGGGGGAGAAGTTGTCGATTCGCAACCACAAAGGTTTTTAAACTCGAACTTCAGTAAACTTTTTTTGTAGAACCACAAACCTCGGCCCTCCTAAGGTTTTAACAGAAGTGAAACTTTAGGATTCATGATGGCATTAGAAATAAAGGGTTAATGTCAGTCCCTAGTAGAAGATTAGAGGGCAATAAATCTACACTGCTAAGATAGATAAGCAGATGCTTCTTACTGTATAGAGGGGGGTTTGTGACCAGACCATCCTGAGGTCTTAATGCAGCCCTTCTATAATGGAAACCTCAATTTAGTTTTCCTAATCTCACCCTCCTAATGGAGCTATGGCTAATGTTGCGCCCACTACTTGATACAAAGAAGGGCATCTAAAGAGGCAGGTAGGGAAAGCTTATTAAGGCATGGATTACTCAAGTTTATTGAAAAATGTGTCATTATAAAGACATAAGGTGCATTTAGGAATACATTTGACAGGTCAGATAATATTGAGTAACATCTTTTCTTCAAAGGGAAAATGTGTTTACTATTTCAATCCCCCTATTTATAAATGAATGCATATTTACCAGATATATTAATTTTGCACATGCAGCATCTGATACAATTGTAATCCAGATACATTGAAAATGCAATGATTTCCTACCGTCCTGCTGTTAACAATACTGAATCTGTGTTGTATCTCCTAACCACCACTTCAACTTCAACACCTCCACCCACCCGGCATGCAGACCAGTATTCTCATGGTAGAGGGCAATGAGTGTGCAGCCAACTGCCATACTGATACCAGCCTGCATGCCCATTTTCCTGCAGTTTTATAAATATGCCCCTGCGGAACAAGGCAGATAGAAGGGTTATGTTTGGATAGTACATCAGATTTAAAGATTGGATGCAGAGGGACAAACAGGATGAGAAAGCCTGGAGAAAATTTGGATGTGAAAGATCCTGGTCAGTTTTTAGTTGAACACCAATCCATCCAATCTGTACCTGTTTCTAAAGAAATACGTAGATATTTCCTCATTATTGCCATTGTTTGCTTAGCAGCGGTTAGAATGTTCTGTGCAGGTCATCATACTGTTGCTAACAACATTCACCTGTTTTATTTTGTTTTTTTTGTAGGAACAAGCGAAATTCAAGGTATGAGCTCAATGTTATGTGCAGAAAACTAATTTATACTATACTATATATATTTATTTATTTAAACTTGTTTATAGATCCATTATTTTATATCTTACGTTACTTTTTGACTTACATTTTAGCCCAATCAAAACAAACCAGTTTGAAGCCCATTTCAGCAAGCTTCAAGCAGACTCCAATTATTTGCTGTCCCAGGAATATGAGGTACGTCCTCAGGAAAGACACACTAAGACTGTCATTTGATATCACTGTGTACATCACAATTATCTGAAATATACATAAGTAAAAATACATAAATATACATTTTGAACAACTGGCTTTCTGAAGTGCAGGTTATTCAGATGTCTAGAACAGTGAAAATGGTTAACAACAGAGGTTCATTGCCGCATAATGTGTATTGTTTACAGTTCCAATAATGTCTTGTATTTTGATGGACAAGACATTGTACATCATTGTGTGAAGCAAGGGTGGTGGCAGTTGTAATGGTTGAGGCAGAATCTGTGACAGGTTTAGCTATGCCCGGTATTCTGTTTCTTTAGTGTGACTTGTAGCCAGCAACACAGCATCAGCATAGTGCAACATGGACAAGCAGGAGGAAATCATATACTGTTCACAAAATTCTTTCCATTGCTCTCTGCTTCAAAGCTCAGATATATTGGATAAATAAATTACAGTTTTACCAACTAGTGATTGTTTTTTTTTCCTTTTTAAAATAGCACCCTAAGTTATCAGTACAACACGATGCAGCAACAAATCAATTAGATGCTAAATGTGTTTCATTGCTTTTGTCTATTCAGGACCTGAAAGATGTTGGTCGAAACCAATCTTTTGACATAGCACTTTTACCAGAGAACAGAGGAAAAAATCGATACAACAATATACTGCCTTGTGAGTATTTCGGGTGACCTGTAACGCCACTCTACTCAACTCTACCACATTTGGAAAGACATACATAAACGTGTGTAGGCATAGACACACACAAATGCATATACATTTGGTTCTGCTGTTTCTCATGTTGATTTCATTTTAAACAAAATTATTGAGCCAATATATTTTGCTGTTATTATTATTACTGATTTCAGGGTGTTAAATGCATCATTTATTATTATAGCTAATGTTATGACACTCTGTTGCCATAACAGATGCCATACATAATATTGATAAATTATTTTATATCAAAGACTGTGACTGTGT
Organism: Nanorana parkeri; assembly: GCF_000935625.1. Classification (NCBI taxonomy): domain Eukaryota; kingdom Metazoa; phylum Chordata; class Amphibia; order Anura; family Dicroglossidae; genus Nanorana; species Nanorana parkeri. The sequence continues at coordinate 420,485 of NW_017306333.1, forward strand.
TTAACTGTTTGTTAGTTTGCACTGTATATTCATGTTTTACATACCAGCAGGAGTCACACCCTGCCAATCAACTGTTCATACCCTGCCACTTAAATAAAGGTGTTTCCATTATCATTTATATCTTACCCTTATATATTAAACAAAACCATCACAAATCTTGATAAATTTGAAACATGTGTCCGTAACCAGTCATAAACAACAATCTACTTTTTATTTCTAGATGATTTTACAAGAGTGAAACTTTCCAATGTTGATGATGACCCATGCTCAGACTACATTAATGCCAGTTATACTCCAGTAAGTAGCAGTGTAATTCTTCAGAATACTGACTTTCCTCCACTGATATTGCCTTTGTTTGACAATTGGTCAAAAGTATGTGGACATTCCTCCAAAGTATTGAGTTGAGTTTCCACTGATGGTTACTGTTAATGCTACAGCATATGATTAAATTTTAGACCATTGTGCACTTTAAACCCTGTAACCACAGTTTGGTAAAGTTTTTTTTTCAACATGACTGTGCACCTTGGTGGAGGATTCAAGTGGCCTGCTCAGAGCCCTGACCTTAACTCTATTAAACATCTTTGGGATGAATAGGAACACTGATTGCAAGCCAGGTCTTCTTGTCCAACATCAGTAGCTGACCCCCAAAATGCACTTATGGCTGAATTTGCAAACAATTCCTACAGACTTCAAAATCTTCTGGAAAGCCTTCCAAGAAAAGCTGAGATTGTTATACCTGCAAAGGGGGATTTACATTTAGGCTTTGGAATGGGATGAACCAAGAAGTTCATATAGGTGTGATGGTCAGGTGTCCACAAACTCTTGGTCAAAATATGTAAACATTTCTAACAAGACTCATGCTGTCTCTCTGTTCAGCTTTACCCAAATCAAATCTCATTATTTAATCAGCCTGAAGAATGCCTTTGTAAATACCTAGGCCCATTCTCTAGGCACAGCAATTACACTCATATGTACCTGTGTAGAGATTAATGTTGGAGTAAGTTTCTCATCATCAGTGTGAACTGAAGAAGTGGGTTGGATAAGCTACGAAAAATCCTCAAAATTAGAAGAATAAGTCCAGTTAAATGTGACTGACTACTATTAGCTATACCATTACCTGGATGAAGGCAATAGTCCACAGACATTTTTTTAGGTTGTTATTGCTATTACTAGTTCAACTACTTTTCACTTAACTCACAATAGTGTTAGGGTGTCTTTTCCCTTACTGAGTATAAACATTACATTAAATGCTGCATTTATGAACATATTTTATGTTTCTCTTTTTTTAATTCCTTGGTATGTTTGAATTTGTATTTGCTTTCCATAAAAGCTTTGGCTTTGCTGCTCTAACTATACTTCATGTTTTATGAATTGTTCACTGTTCAGTTTATATGCTCAGATTCAGATGGGAAGGATTTGTTGGCTCTTGATGTTTATTATACGGGGCTTTCTCTCTCTCCCTCTCTGGTTCTTTATCTCATATAGCATTATCATGTTCACCATGTGAATAGCATCCCTGATCACTTGATCTAACTGTGCAGCCCTTGTTTTTATATGAAAGGTTGGTGATAAGTGTCATGGGTCAGGCGGGTCTAGCCCTGTGTTTTTTTGCTCTGTGCTTCAGAGATTAACCACTGGATAAATAAGGCAGATTACAGTTTAAACTCCTGATGGTTTTTACTGTGGGAATACAGACAGATATGAGCAGGCTCCTAATAATTTTGGATTCTTTCTATTCTATTTTGTTTATTTATTTACAAATGATATAAATATAAATACAATTAAAAACAAATATGTCAAGGATAAGAATACAACACCATTTTAACATTAACAGAAAGTGATTTATACATTGGTTTGTCAGCAAAAAAGGTTTAAAAAAAATGACAATACTAGAATGGAGTTTATATATTTTCCTGCTTGGATATTTTTTTTCTGGTGCTCCAGTGTCCTCCCACAATTCTAAAGCTGATTAGCTTCCACTCATAACTGTTTCTGTTGTGTGCACGCACTGTGATTGTAGTAGTGAATCTAGTAAATGGTTAATTTTTCTCTGCAGAAAAACTGTTGGTGCTAAAGTGAATGTTCATTTAGCTTAGTGAAGAAGGTGATGCTTCATTCACTTTAATCATCAAACCATCTATTTTTAATTTCCTTTGCACATGAGGTATTTACATTTGGTATTCAAATGAACTTAGAGAAGAACTCCAGGCAAAACCATTGTTAACCCCCGCACTGTAATGGTTAACTGCTCGTTTTCGACTAGGTGCTGAAATAAAAAAAGTTATACTCACCCAATGCACAATGTCGACGTTCACACCTGGGTGGTTCGGCCGTGTGGATTGGACAACGCGGATCCACCGACATGAATGATCCTATACATTGCTAAGGGGACTGTTCATGCGACTGCGATCCGAACTGCCTCCCGCACGAATTGCTCCCTGACCCTTTTTTGCCGCTCTGATAAGCGCATAAATGCAATTAAAAACACCCAAAGCTGCCCTTCTAAAATCCGTGCAGAATCCGCAACAGCCCTGGTTTGAATGGGGCCTTAGACCAGTCCTTCCAGCCTTGCTCCTCTTCCACTCCAGTGGTCCAAGGTCCCTGAGTCTTGAAGTTCTATACACTGTGCATTGGGCATGAGGACGCCAAGTCACATACCATCACTGCAGGAGGAGATAGGCCAGGGGAGCACTGTGATAGCCATCTGGCTCCGAGTTTCAAGTGAGTATAACTTTGTTACTTTAGCACCTAGACAAAAACAGGCACTTAACCCCTGCAGTGCATGGGGTAGCCCCACTGCAAAGGTTAATTCAGTTTTTTGCCTGGAGTTCTTCTTTAACTTTTAGTGCTGACCCTCCAACATGGCCCATTCCAGAAGGTACACAACACTCTGCTCCTGATCTTCTCTATCGCTTTCTGCTCACACTAACCTCAGATAAGGGGTTGCTCATGTGTCAGGTGAGTGTCATCAAAATACAGGAAGATGATCAGGAGCAGAGTGTATCAAAGTGTGTCATGTTGGAAGGTGTGTAAGTTAGCTTCCACTTTCTAAAGTGAACATTGCCTACTCATTTAGTATATTAGGTTTTTTGAGTTAATGATCTGGAAGAAATATATTAATAAGTACTGACTTTTTTTTCCACTTTCCTTGTCTGCATATTCATTCTGGGGAGGAGACTCAATGCATTGAAGGCAGTCCAATCAGCCAACCCTCACCAATTTTTCTCACGGTGCTCCAAAAGTAACAAGATTTGTGGAAATACTATATTGCCTTCACTGTCTCTGCAGACACATTTACTATGGTTCCACATGCTTATAAAGAGTGCAGTTTACTGTATGATGATTCAAGGCTGCTGCAATATGTTAGAGAGCAGGATCATTTATATTATATTGATTACAATACATATATGTATATATTAAATACCATTCACTATAAATGATCTGCACAAAACTTACTTCAAAAAGACTGCACATAAAATAGACTTATAATGTCTTATATGTCATGTTTCTTATAATAGAAAAATTTAATTCATTCTTTGTAGGGTAATAACTTTCGCAGAGAGTATATTGCTACGCAGGGGCCTCTTCCTGGTACCAAAGATGATTTCTGGAAAATGGTTTGGGAACAAAACGTTCATAACGTTGTGATGGTGACCCAGTGTGTTGAAAAAGGACGGGTGAGTGAGAGGATACATTTTTATCTAGATTTAAAGCAACGACCTTGTAAGTTAATGCTTTTTTTTATGGAGTGGGAAAGAGTTAAAATTTCTGTCTGGTTTTTATTTCTGTCTGTGAACATATATGGCCATTCACACCAGAGCAGTGTGTTTCGGAGTATTTAGCATGCATTGCATTAAGGCAGCCTATTTAAATGAATTGCTAAGTGCACCACAATGGACCAAAAATGTGACCTGCTGCATTTTGTGCTGCCTAGTAGTGCGTTAATGCAGATACATTGTAAAGGTGCTGGGAAACGGGTGTTACTGCAGAGCAGTGGTGTGACTGGGCCTGTAGGGAGATTTTCTCTCACTTCCTAGCCCTGTCATGTCTGTAAATGAGGAGAGTGGGTGTCACTAGGACAGGAAGACACACAAATAAACTACTTGAAAGTTTAGGTTTGACTTGTTCAACAAAAAGTGTTCATTCTTAAGGGCAACTTACTAATCTGAAGTCACACAAGTACAGTATATGACGGATTCAGATTGGTTACTACTATGGGTTACTGCATTTAAGAATGAACAATTTCAACTGGCTACTGAATTCACAACACGTGCTGCACATACACGGATGTTTAAGATTCTACACACACAAAATAAGGCAAAATCTTTTATGAGCCCAAAGATGTATTTCTAATCCTAATAAGACAGTATAATTATTTGGTCAAATAATGTCTGGATTTCAAAGTTGTATTAACGTTCACTGTTCCTACTTTCTCTCCACTAAGCTTAGTGATTTCTTCTAGATGTATAATTGGGGCTGTGACCTGACCATGTTTCATGTTACACCCTAAATATACAGTAGGTATAACATGAAACATGGTCAGAAAGGTAAGCTTAGCCTTTAAGCCCTGAGGAATTGTTGAGCCCCCAAAACACATTTGATATCTCTTGTCATCTTTCTGATAATTGTGGAATCATATACTATTGTGAACAGGGCCGGATTTACTCTCTCTGCTGCCCCAAGGCCAGGTTCCTCAATGCACCCCCCTACCCAGCAGGGCTAAATGTAGAAAACAATAAGACGCCCGGAACTGCAAGCCCCAGGCGTTGGAAAATAGGAATTCCACACCTCTGCTGCCCCTCTACTCCCTGATGCCCCGAGGGCAGGCCTTGGTTGGCCTTGTGGGAAATCCGGCCCTGATTGGGAACTGTTAATATGTGGTTTTGATACTCTCTTGTATTTGACTATAAACAATTGCACCTGTCAGTGAACTCTGAATGAACTTAGAAGCCTCTCAAACCTGAAAGCAAACTGCATTTGCCCCTTGACACAAGCCCTTAAGAGGTAGTGGGATTAGCTGATGTTTGCTATGTACACTGTACTATCACTGAGTACGGTAGAACTTAGCCACTGCACACAAAAGGCATGTTCCTTACTTAAAGGAGAACTATGAGGTGGGTGCTTTTCACTCATCCTTATAGTTCTAGCCGACCTGCGACAATGAAACTGTCACAGGTCGGCTCAGTAGATCGGGAAGTGAGCGAACACATACCGTCGTTTGCTCACTTCTCGATCCTGGCACGGCAGAGAGCCGTGACAGGGGAGGGACTGGATTTTCCCATCCGATCCTCCAGCACTGACTGGCGGAACGGATGGGGGAGGGGGCGGATGGGGGAGACTGGGGGAATGGATGGGGGAGGGGGGGACACAAACTAGCGTCCCCCCGTTACCCTAAGTAGAACTATGGGAAAAAGCCCTAACCCCATAGTTCTCCTTTAAACTCGGGACTTGGTTCGGCAGTCTCAGGGTTTAAGAGCTTTTAATTATCCAAGCACAAGCCCAAAAATATGTTTTTTGAAGATGCAGGGCAAGGATGAACCCTTTTTTATAATAATATTAATAATAATCATCATCATCCTCATCATCATCATCATCGTTCAAGAGTAGAATGAGCAACATAAAGCTTCTTTTACTGTTGTTTATTAGTAGTTTTTTTTATTTCATCAAGGATGCAGTCTATTGTTCTCTATTGTCTATGCTGCATTTTATCACACTGATTTCCAAGAAAACCAGTATAGAACACAACTTTTTAGACAGTAATAAGCAAGGGTGTGAAAACGCAGTTTCTATTATGACACAGACATGGCATCCAAACGTACAAATGTAATAGCATTAGTGAGCTGTAACAGTCATTTAGATGACTATTACAAATGTTCATACTAAAAATTTGCACTTTGTACCACATTATGTAACAGGTAGAACAATAAAGAAATAGTCAAGGCATTGTTGAATCACTGCTAATGTGAATTATTTTCCAGGGAAAACAAACACTCTCTTTAATTATGCATTCTCATGAATATAGTTTTTCCAGCAGGTTGTCTGGCCAAGGATATGTTGTGATAAAGCATTGTATTGTACACTTGTTGTTTTCCTGTGAGCAACACTGGGCAGTTTGCTTGGAAATCCAGAAAAGAAAATGACCACATGATCTGCCGCTAAAATAGAGGCTGATTTATTGTATTCATAATACAGAACTAGGGTGCTATAATGCACCACCAGGGTCAAGAGGCTGGGGAAGGTTCATCAAAGAGCCAAGGGAAAAAAACAAAGACTCTACAGATAAGTGAAAGAAAAGAATTGCAAGCATAAATATTAGTGCTGTCAGTATGATAAACATAAGAAGTAAAAATAATAAATAAACTCCAGCAAGGGAAAGCATTTCCACTTAGTAGATGTCAGAGCAATTCAACATGGATAAACAAGATGCTTTCATTAAAATAATAAAAAAGAAAATAGTCCTTTGAGATTGGCGATTCCTTTGCTGATCCACATTGTCTCAGTAGCAGAAGTTCGGTGGCATATCATTTGGATTTGAATGAGAGATAAATCCACAAGATGAAACACAGCGTTCACAGGAATCATAAAAATAAGCCTACTTTTAACAGTAAAAATATGTTTCAGTCCAACATACTTTATCATGTATTTTTAGCTGGCAAGTGCAAAGGAAAGATTTAAAAAAAAGAATATTTTAAAGGTCATGTTAACCTTTAAAGAATTGTTTCTGCCATATTATGCAAGCAGGCAGAGAGGAGTACCTTCAACTTTAAATACTGTAACTGTTCACATTTGTTTGCTTCTCTTGGTTTTCTTATGAATAATTAGCAGCAGTCATCTAACTCATCTAACTGAAATCATTATTACAAGCAGTCAATGTTTGCGTTAATGGTCCTGTACTTTGAATGCTAATGAATAAACCATTTTATACTAATATGTCAATTAGGCGTTTATGGTGTCACAACAAATATACACAGTCTTACATGTTTTCCATAAAGTCATATGCAAAATGGTGGCACACAAGTGCCCAACAATCTCATTACAGGTGCTATAGTAACTTTATCATATATCTTTTGTGGCATGGTCATAGACGGGCAGATGTCTGCTTAAGATTGACAGAGGCCAAGAAACCGCCTCATCCTTAAATTAATCACACACCACTGGGAACTATTTCAAAGAATAAAGTATGAATACGGTGCCTCTACAGCTTTTGTTTTCTATTGCCAGTGGAAAAGGAATCAATCAGCTATCACTTGTGGGATGATATTTTAAAATATAATCTTTATTTAATAAACAAGAAGGGTCAAAGCGGACATTACAATTGTAGAATTATTTTGTGTTTGTTATTAGTCGTTTTTGACTCTCAGTGATTCTTTGAACCAGCTCTATAGATATTTTCAGATCTTGTACTGCTTCTTTGAGTTGTTTCATGTTTTGGCCAGTGTTGGCTTTTATTGTGTCTATCCATTGTGTTCTTTGAAGGCCTGGCTTCTTTTTGGCACTAACTACTCTGAGCATAATTACCTTCTCCAGTGAGTTTCTTTGATTTTCATGGTGATTTTTTTATGAGGTAGGTTACCAGGTCTTTCCTCAACCCTTCCCATTTACCCGGGCTTAAGACCAGCGTGCAGAATGTGATAACACATGTGACTTGGGATTATAATAAGTTAAACAATATTTTAATATTTTAATGCCATAATGACCATTTCAGGTGATTCCAAGAACTTTCTGCAATTCTTTACACTTTTAGGGGCTGAGGTTCAGCCAGTCATTCCCAATACCAAAGTTTTTTTTTCTAGTTTCAGATGGTGTTTGAAGGAACAGAACCTAAGTCAGGTTTTTACTGCTATCTGGGTCTCCATTGAAGTTTTCCCTTCACTTTCTGTCCAGCTCTTTTACCAGACAGGAAGTCAGGGAAACTCTCCAACAGCAACATACCAGAAATAAAATTGATTTTCTTTACTAGAGTAGGGGAAGGTTAGTAGGGTGAGTTCTAAACCTTTTCCATTCTATTCAAAACCATACACTGGCATACAGACTCCAGCAGCATCTTATATCCAAGCAGCACGCTTACTTATAATTTCTGGGCTTTTGGTCAAACATTAGTTCTAACCTGCAGCCAGTGCCAAAATCAATCATAACATTGATCCATAGGAACCCATCAAACTTACTGTCTTGGTCTTCTGACTGGTTGCTACAGTTCACCAAACTGTTCACATCATCGTTACCTTTTTTAATCTTTACTAAAAAAAATGTTTTTGAGATTTTATATGAGTTGGCATCTTTGCTGGTTCAGTTTGCAGAAGACCTGTCAATGGAGAGAAAAGCAATTAAATACACAGCTTACATAAATAGCTCGCTCAGAGTCTTGAAACCGTAGAAGTACATTTTGTAATACTGCAAGTTTTCCTGTTCAGTTTGTCAGAGAGATGAGCATTCTAGAGGTTATAAAGAGAAAAAGGCAGAGACAGAGGGAAGTAAAACAGCATTGCAGTATCTTGATAATATTGGCATGCTTCTTTATTGTGTTATACTGTACATTGCATTTCAATTACGGTAATATATTATTTGTTCTTTGACCATATTTGCTATGGACCTTCTATCACCAGTAAACAACCAATATATAAAATGACTGCAGTATTCCTTACAGTTCACAAAAACAAAATGCTTAAAGAATTTGATAACTTTCAAAGATAAATGTATACAGCTGTCAGAATCTAAGATATAAAGATTAAAGTTGCAAACTTTTTTTATACCTTTGAGGAAAGATTAACTAAACGGAATTAGTTCTCCCTTGAGAAAATGTGTTTGAGGTGGCATGATAATACCTAATTGGTCCATACAGTAAACTTGATGCAAGGTTGTTCACTTTGAGGACATCTAAAATGAAAACGGGGCTCTCTTTGTGTCTGGAGGAAAAAAAGTTTAACCTATTCATGTAGAATGGCTTCTTTACAGTAAGAGCTGTGAAAATGTGGAATAGATTTCTACAGGAGCTAGTTCTAGCTAACTCAGTAAATTGTTTTAAATAAACCTAGATGTGTTTCTAGGGGCACAGAATAGAACTGGTTATTAATATTTACAAGCAATAACACTGTAGATTGTTAATACAGGGAGTATCCAATTACCTTAGGGGGATCAAAAAGGATTTTTCTCCCTGTTGGGGCAAATTGAACCATGCTTTATAAGGGTTTAGGGTTCCATGGGTGGAGTTTTTCAGTTTATTATTTTTTATTTTTCAATCAGGTGAACTCAATAGACATGAGTCCTTTTTCAGCCTGACTTACTATGTAGCTTTAATGGTGGCTCTGTTTAGATGACTAAATGTAATCTATAGAAAACTGGGCTCAGTAATTTTGTACATATATTTTTTATCAAATTGTTATGTTCACTGCAAAAATCATTTAAATACATTTTAGCATTCAGAGCAGGTTTAGCACTTGGCTTTTTTCACTTGTTTACCAATTTATTCTGAAATGGTTTGCTGAAAAAGCATATTGTTTACCGAGCTAAGTATTTTAAGCTGAAATTTGCACACACAAAAGAGAGTCATGAAGAATTAGTGATTCATTAACCATTAACCCCCCTCCCCCCGCCTGTTCTAGTTAGAGTTAGAGAGACACAATCTAAAAGCAAACAGCTCCTGCGCTCTCTTTAAAAACCCCATAAAGCTCTGTGATACCAGTGTCATGGGTGTACCCTGTCTTTTCCTGAGCAGAACACCTCCCCTCTCCTCATCTCCATAGCTCATGTGAAAAACCTGGGGGAGCTGATTACACTGAGATAACATGGAACGCGTGAACAAGACAAACGACAGCTCTGAATTTTTAACATGGTCAGGTTTCTGTATTTATCAAACAGATATAACAAAATACTTAACATGTCGTATTTAACAGACCAACATGGAGCAAATAAGAGAAGATATACAGAATACACTTACATAAATGGATGGACAGTATGAGTATCTATTTAACATAGAGAGAAGAGATAAGCTTAGGATTTCATGACTTTGGCACTGCTGGCTATGACATTCTTTGTTTTACATTGACACTGTTGTTGAACGATGCCATTATTATATAAAACAGATGTGATCAGCTAAATGATTCTTTCCTCTTTTTAGGTAAAATGTGATCATTATTGGCCTTTTGATCAAGATTCCTTGTATTACGGAGACCTCATAGTTCAAATGCTGTCGGAGTCTGTACTACCCGAGTGGACAATAAGAGAATTCAAAATCTGCAGTGTAAGATGTTTTCCCTCATATTGAAATTAAACACTGTGAAAGTTTCCACTGCTGCTCAGTCTCATTTATCAGACACTTAAAATTGATGCCTGAATACACAATAAGTATTTCTTATTTTGCAAAACTTTCGTGTAATTGGAAACAAGGCTGGACCTAATATTTAGCAATAGGTCAGGCTGCTAATTTTCTGAAATGTGGAATCCACTCCAGGACTTGATAAAAAGAGTGATTGATGGGGCGGTGGCTATGTTTGCAGTGTGGCATTTAGCTATGACAGCATGACTGTGCCTAAAGGAAAGTTATAGCTGACAAACAAGCCGCTGCTATGAAGAATTCTACATTGCAGTAATCACAAATATGTATGTCACAGTACTGGAACCTTTCCATAGGATACAATTTCTATTGCTTTTTACAGAGAATTGTATTATTATGCAGACACAAATAAAATGCATCTCAAGAATGTAGACAAACAATATACATGTATGCAAATTTTTATGCAGACCAATACATCATGTATTGGGACAATGCATTTTGTATTTAGTTAGTTTGTGAAATTTTCAAGAACACCCAGAGTTAATAAAACTAGGGCTGCACAAAAGCTTCCATTCCTCTCAACATAAATCTTTAAATCAAGGTGTCTAGGTGTCCATCACCTGCCAGTCACCTTCCACGTGTACATTATTTGCTATATATGATTTTTTTTTTTTTAATTTTTCCTTCCAGTGTTTACAAATAACAACCAAGCACATGCATACAGTTCTTAATACATGTAGACCCCATGTTTCCTAGTTTCTAAATGAAAGAAATGTTATTAATAAACACAATCATTACTCGTCATTAATGCAACCTGACTGTACAAACCTCTGTAAGAATGTGATCCTTTGTAATCATTCATCGAGGATCAGAACCTTTTAGAATTACCTTGACTCGATGTTTTTTTTTTTTTAAATCATCAAAGTTCTTTCTGTGTTCAATAAACTGTGTATAGTTGTAGAGAAGAACAGCATATTGACACTGCATTGCTCTTCAATATTTGAAATGTTAATGTCAATGAGCAGTTGAAGGCTAGCCTATAGAGGTGTATACTGAAAACCTTTTCCTGCAGAGCTCATTCTTTGAAAGGATACAATTTTTTTGCTGTTTTAACAGGAAGATCAACTGGATGCAGCTAGACTGGTTCGGCATTTCCATTACACTGTGTGGCCTGATCATGGAGTCCCCGAAACCACTCAGTCCTTGATTCAGTTTGTGAGAACAGTCAGAGATTATATAAATAGAACTCCAGGAACTGGTCCTACTGTGGTACATTGCAGGTATGGCTAAAACTCTGTCATCTCTAGCCCTTGTACCATAGGAATGCAAAGCAAACCATCAAAAAGAGATTTCTAGGTCTAGATAGAGAATTAGGTCTTTAGATGATCACTAAAAGTCATGACAGACAGCAGTAAAAACTTTTAGGTTCTAATTCTTCCCCACCAAAAGTTTAAAAAAAAAGTTTATCTTTACATACACTTTAGGATTTAGAACTTTTCCTTGAGTAAGGCTTTTTTACTTGCTCTCCCTGAATTGAACATCCAAATCCTTTTTGTTGTATTATTGGGAAACGAATGTCAAGGAAATAGTTTTTAATAATTTTACCAAACACATCTTACAGTACATAGTTACATAGTAGGTGAGTTTGAAAAAAGACACAGGTCCCTCAGATTCAACCTATGTAGCATGTGTGAGTGTGTGTGTGTATATATAACCCTGTATATTCTGTGAACTGAGGATCTCATACAAGAGTTTTTTGAAGCTGTCAGTGTTTCCTGCCAATACATCTATCGGCGTTTAGTGAATTCCGCATTTCTCTGCTCTTACAATAAAAAAAAAAAACATGCGCAGTTATTATTATTATTATACAGGATTTATATAGCGCCAAATGTTTGCACAGCGCTTTACAATACAGTTTAATATGATCCCTTCCAATTTCTTGCTGTACCCTTATACAGTATCTTCCTACAAGTTTTTTGGTTCAAGAAGTGTATGACCTATATTGGTGTACCCGTTGAGGAGTTTGTAAATGTCACCTCTTAAGCATCTCTTCTCTAAGGAGAACAAATCTAATTTAAGTACATCTGTACTTGGGATCCACATAAATACTTGATTAACCACTACCATTATATAAACATTATTGTTCCACCAGGCTTGAGGGACACAAGGTCAAAAACCTTGTAATGATGAATTTCCAATACCAGGACTGGTTTTTACTTCCAGTCTGGGGCTTGTCACAATCAACAGAAAGAGCTCATTGCCATTTGGCCCTACTCCCCCTTGTACTTTCCTTCTTATCCTAAAATCACCATGTACTGTATATAGTTAAACATATTTGTATGTGATTTCTTCCTCTGCAAAGAAAAAGTTAAAACTTTCTGTCAATTACTGGAGGTGTCACAGAGCCATATAAGTTTATCTGTGTCTGAACAGTGTGTCCTGGACAATATATATCATCACTGACATCTGCCATTACAGTTAGGCACTGACATATAAATGAATTGTACAAGGACTAACAGAGCTGACAATAAGGCTTTAAAAAAAATAAAGACGCTTTCTCAGGCTTGTTGAAATTTCAGAACTTCTGTTTATGCTAATTAGAAATAAAACTTGATAACGATCACTTAAATGCTGCAGTCAGGGAGAAATTACTAGAAACAACAAATATAATTAGCGCTCAAACTAGTGAGCTATTAAAGAAAAACTTGTATGTTTTCTGGCTTATTTTTTCCAAATATTTGAATATAACTTGACTTGTATAACTTGATCATTTATATTTTCTGTTACTTGTAAAGTTTTTTTTCTTTATTGTCCATTGAGGAACACAGGAGTTCTTAGAATTCTTAGAAGTAGTAAAGATACTGATCACGCCCAAATATCATAGAATCCATGATTATATTATATCCTGATAACTGAATTTAAGATCTTATATTTATTGATCTGTTTGCAGTGCTGGTGTTGGCAGAACAGGGACCTTCATTGCTTTAGACAGGATTCTTCAGCAAGTGGATACAAAAGATTCAGTGGACATTTATGCGGCAGTGTATGATCTCCGGCTTCACCGCGTTCACATGGTCCAGACTGAGGTAAGCCTGGCAAAACACAGCATTTGTATTCAAGGTATACATCATGGAGTATCCATGAATAAGTCCAAATTGGTTGAAAGAAAAAAGTGAAAGACTATAATAGTACAGTACGGAGGTTTGAATCCAGTCTACAGTGTTTTGAGCAATTCTATAGCATTTACATAGCTAGTAACTTGAAATGCTACAACAATCCCAGACTACCTGACCGAGTTTCTAACCCTTCCTCATGCCACTTAAAGATAAGGTCTGTGAGATTCTTTCTGTGTGCACCCTACCACCATCAGGATAGTAAGGGTTAAAAGCTTGTTTAGTCTGAGGGTCTGTAAAGTAGTGGAATACTCCTTATTCCTCACTCCCCTGACAGCAGATCAATCTGCTCCAGCCCCAGTATGTAGTTGGGCCCTAGATATCCCATGTAAAACGCAGGACCACTGTGCCTGAATAGTATGTCATGGCATTGGCAGGGGATTAGCTGTATTACTTGTAAAGAGAACTGGTCCTCCATCATTTTGGAACCAGCAGGGCGGAAGCCTACAGAAGTGAGGAGTAAAATGGTATTACTCGGTTTTACACACCCCAAAATAAATGAGCAATAGGCTCTTATTATCCTGGGGGGGGGGGGGAACACCCAAAAATATATGTTTAAAGGCCAACTGGAATTTAGCTTTACGTAAGTGATGTCCATGTACCTAATGGAGATTTTCTCCTGGTTTATTATCCAGGTAACCTCAAAAGAAGTAAGGAAAAATATTGCCAATGGGGTAGCTGACATCAATAAAGGCCTATTGATGAACTGCATTCCAACCAATTTTATACAGATTTTAAAGGTCCTGATGAACTACCAGAGCCACTGAAACATTTGGGTTGATGATCATTGGTGTGGCATCCCTTATTATAGTCTTTACTTTATCCAGGGTGCCCGTTCTGTGGTGCCCTGGCTGATGGGAGCAACCTAACCAGGGACAGTGAGCTCCACCAGTCAGATTTGATGCTGACAACATAGAACTTGATAGTGAAAGATCTAACACCTTACATACACAACTTTTGATCAGTTAAAACCTGATAGGGGTTAACTTCTAACCCTTCTCCACACTGTCCACATCATTAGAAAAAAAGTTTTATCTGGTGTTGAGCTTTAATTTGGGAATGCTATTATAAAATAATACAAGTTTTGAATAAATACTATTATATTTTCTATGCAGACAAAAATAACAATGTCATGGGTATTTAAAGTACCGGTTTTCAGTGATGTTGTCCACAAACATTGAATGCCAGTGATAATTTTCTTCTTCTGCCAACACTTCCAGAATGTTAGGCTGTTCTATCAATGTCATAAATAAGGTTACATCTAGCATCACTATACACTCTATCTCTTATTGTTACATAACTGATTAATGAACCATTTTCCCAGATTTATCATTCAAATATCTTCCCTATCAACACTTTGTATTAGACTCTTAATTCGTTTTCTTTCACTCTACATAAACATTCATCTTTAGCACACAAAAAGCTATCTATAATAGTGTGCCATTCAGTATTCACGGTCACAGTGCACTTCTCTATAATAATACATGTCTTACCTGAACCACCACAATAACATTAGTTCCTGAGAATTATACACTCTTCACATTTAAGTCTAGAATGAAATTCTATTTTGTGTGTTATAATGGTATAATAACCCAGTTTTAGAGAATGTTTTTCACATTATCAATAGGATTCAGTATCATTGCATCATGGAGCTATTCACTTTACATGCATTGTAATGGTATCTATGCAAATCAAGCATTGCCACTACAATTTTAACTGTTAGATGAATGTGATTTTAATGCATGTCACATTTGGATCATTTTATATTGTAATCACAATGTGTTTTGGCAGATAAAACATTGGATAGGCTCCACAGAAAATACAGGAATGGGCATCAGCTTTTCTTTAGAGAAGTCCTAGGTGTCACGGTATATTTTAGCAGGAGGAAAGTTGGGACACAGCTGTGTCTATTCCTAAGGGATTTATCCAATTTGGGACAATAGTAGCTTCCATATTTTGCAGAAATATAAACAAAGAAAGGCTGGTACCTGCGGCAGTATGTATTCTTTTTTCTTTGTGTGTTTTATACTTCTATCAGGAATATTTATTCCACATAGGAACCAAAACCCAGTATTATTTATCAATGTATAAAGATGCTGTAGCATTCTCCTCTGGTAATGTATATTGAAAAAAGAAAAACTTTACGAAGGTTTAGAAAATAATAAAAGTAATGTTTTAACCTTTTGCTAAGCAGTAGCGCATTTCTAAACCTTTCTAGAACTTTTCTTTTTTCATGTTTTTTATACTCCTTTGAGGTTTATAAAGGCCAGGGCTGTTTTACTAAGTACTAGGAGGTAAATGGACGACTTGTATTAGCTCCAAACAACAAGTAAAATCACTCAGGGATATATTACAACTCAAAATGTCCACTCAGATGACCTTAATCTGAGTTTTACAGATGATTACCATGCCTCTGGATAGGACAGCTGCCCCTTGTAATTTATTCTGGGGCTGTGACATGTGTGTGTAGGTGTTCTAAAGGGACCAGGGGCTGTTGTCTGAGTTCTAGATTTGCAGTGCATTATAGAACCTAGATGGAGCTGAGGAGCATAAGAAATTCCTATGCTCCTCTGCTCCATTAACTTGCCATTATGCTCTTTGAATCTAAAACTTAGAACCTTCTCAGAGCTGTCTGCTCTTCGAACGTTTTATACACACACCTCCAAGTCTCCAGTGACCAGAACATTTTACACAGCCTACTATACAAAAGGCATGGGCAAATGGACCATGTTTCTTGCATATACAGTATTACATAGCAAAGTATTTGCCTTTTTGCTTAAGTGCACTTTTAAATGATCAGTTTAAAAGTCATCTTTATCTTATTTCTCTTAGGGATTCTATTGGTGAGATTTCTATGCTTTCTATGAGTTCTCAGGTCTGCACAGCTACTGTGACCATTTGGAGGGGTTAACTCATTCCCTGAATGGTTTTTATTTGTTTTAAATTATGAAAAACGCCATAAGAAAATTGGTTATTATGAATAATCTAAGACCTATAAAAAAAGCCATAAATTATTTTAGCCCATCTGGTTTCACTGAAAACTAAAATGTAACTCTAGTGAACCAACCTTTTAAAAAAAGTTTACATTTTTTTAAAATAAACTAAGGAAATCTGAGTATAAGATTGATTTCAGGGAATAAATTATAAGGTTTTTCTATCTGAATCAAGAGATTTATTAGAGATGTGGTTTTCCAATTGTGATAGTAGGTCCATTCTTTACAATAACAATACATGTTCCCTCTGCAGGTAACTGATACCTACAAGATACAGTGTTCAGTTTATGACATATAATCTAGACCAGAACTGATGGGACTGGTTAAAGGGTAATAAATCAAGGGAAGAGAAAAATCGCTATAGGTTTTCAACAATCAGAAACAAACATGTATCTTTTGTCATTTTCAATGTTTTCTCTTTTTCTTTTTCTACCTGGGTTGCACAGTACAACTTTCCTAACACAACTCTTCATTTCCAAGTAATTATTCTGCACAAGGTTACAAATGCTAGCAGTCAATGGCTGACATGAGTTGGTACCAGGTGAGAGATGCTATCCATTCTTAGGTACCAGGAAGAATATCACCAGTCTGGCTGCAATCTAAACACTGCTTCAATCTATTTGTTCCTATGCCTAATGTGAAGGGATATTTATCAGCCTTCAGAAAGGGAACATGGCAAAGCTTGTAGTCTATACAGAATAACAAATAAAGAAATGTAAGAAAGAGAAACAGCAAATTTAGTATTTGCTAATCTAAGTCTGTGCCCATTTGAAAACGTCATGAGCTTGCCGTACTCATTAAAATATGATAATTTCAATTGAAAGTTTATATTGCTAAACCTGGTCTTATGTAAGAAAGGGTGCACCCTTTATCAAATAACTCTTATTTCACCTTTTATACTTTTCCTTTCTGGAGGAGGGTAGGTGGCCATACAACATTTAACTAAACTTCTATGCTGGCAGTTATGCTCCATTATGCCCTGCTATTTAATGCTGTGGTTTCCAAAGCTTATGTCAACCGCTAAGTTGATACTTTTTATGATTTTTTTCTGCTGAATATCAGGTGATATTCTGTATTTTAAAATCTTTCTTCAAACTCTACGTACCTTGTTGTACATGAAGAAAATAAAACTTGTAACTGGAGGTGATAAAACAGGTAATTATTAAAAAGTAATTTAAAGCATGTGGTGATCATAACAGTTAAATACAAACATTTTCAAGAAAAGGTTAGCAATGCTAGCATACAGTTTTCTCTTATGCTAGATTTTCTATAAAGTGACACTAAACTCAGGAGTTAAACTTTGAAAATGTATTTGAGTACAATAACTAATAACAAAATTGTATCTTATTTGTGTATCACTTGGCTGTAGATCCTCAAATCATCTCTGAATTGGTGCTGACACTGTCCTTCCTTCTGGATTTTTTCCCCATTGTCCCTGTGTGAGTTGTAAAGTAGCCACCGCTCCAAGTTCACTCCTATGATGTACTACAAACTCAATACAAATTATTGAACTGAACATGATATTGTAGTCCATGAAATGAGTGAGCTTGGAGCGGTGGCTATTTTACAACACACACAGGGACCATGGGGAACAAAAGTAGCCACCCTCCAGAAGTAAGGACAATGTCAGCACCAATTCAGAGATGATTTGAGGATCTACAGCCAAGTAATACACAAATAAGTTACATTTTTGTTAATAGTTAAGGTACCTGAATGCATTTTTAAGATTTATCTCATGAGTTTAGTGTAACTTTAACACTCATAGTAAGCATTGTGTATGTTGTTTGATTATTAATCTATCAGTTATACTTTGGGACCATGAAAGCTATTAATATAAATACAATTTGATGTTTTATTATTTGATGTCATTATATCCAGAAAGTAATTTTATTTATATTCTTTTCTTCCCAGTGTCAGTATTTGTATCTACATCAGTGTATGCGAGATGTGTTGAGAGCTCGGAAGTTGCGCAATGAACAGGACAACCCTTTATTCCCAATATATGAGAATGTGAATCCAGAATATCACAGAGGTGAGTGTTCCAACTGCAAAATGTAAAACAATCCAAATGTTTTTTATTTAAATATTTACTCAGTTGTTTTCGCTTACAGAAAACGTATATGCCAGACATTAAAACCCTCAACGTCACCTGCTAAAATCGGACCCAAGCCACACTTTTTTAGAGCACTAAGTATCGCCAGCCATGTTGTCTGTCTTCTGTAATTTATTCGCTTGGCCATTTTGTAAGGTATATGTAATTTAACTGTACATTAATTCCTCATAAAATATGTAAATATATGTATTTGTTTATGGACAGTTTAACTAAGTACTGCTACAGAATGTTATTTTCCAAAAATTGAAGTTGGGGGGTTAAATAATATGACATTGTAATGGATGGAGCTTTATGTTGGGTCAATGTGTCTAATATATTTGTATGAGTATATTGACATCTCGGTAATGCATATGATTTAATCACATCTGATCGAGGATCTCTTTATGCACTATCAAACAGCCTTTGACTAAAAACATTATTTTTATAGAAATAAAAAAAATATTAAGTGTAAATTTGATGCAGCACTTACTTGCTGCCTTTGAAATGAAAAAGTGTTTTATAGAGAAACATAAGATCGTTCTCACTGTAAAATCTACAATAGTGCTTTGTATTAATACCTAGACCATTCTAAGCATTGTATTGATAATTACTGGGTATTTTACATTAAGCTGAAATGCATTTATGCACATTGGGGTCGCATATCAGCATATAATTTGTAATGGGCACAGCTAGTTACAGTTTCAACTACCAGCCAGGTAGATGAAGCAATATAATAACTATTCAAAATGGGTCCAAAAAAGTGTTTAAGGCCCTGATACGTCAAACTGCAATGAGATTTAAAGTGTAGTAAGCAGACCTTAAGCCATACTGAAGAGAAAATGCAATAAACCTATCTGAGAAGACCCCTGCTGTGTCAGCTCCGCACCCCTGATCCACCTAAAGCTAATTAACCCCTAAAACATAACTATTGCCGGTATATGCTGCACCCTTGGGGTTCACTAACAGGAAAAGTCCTGCAAAATCAGGACTGTCGGTAAGCATGTTCAGATAAAAGAACAGTGATCCTAAAATGCTATATTCGAAAATAGGCATAAAAGTGTCTTTAGATAGGACCTTAGATAGTTAATATAAAGATGGCGCTGTAGGGGAGTATTTTCTCACATGCAACAGCCTTACTGTCTAGCAGTGTTATATTGAATACTGTTAAATGCCACTGATAAACCTCATTTAGTATATACCATAGAATTTAATTACGGACATAGGGACCTTTACATATATGTTTGTGTTTGTTATTACCAGCCCTTCTGTTTTAAAGTAATTTTTTAATTAAAGAAATGGGGGTTAGCCATTGCTTATCTCTATTCTGAAAATGCTAGCTGCCAGACTACTGTTTAGGCCTATTGGCTTTAATGCTCTCTAATGCTTTCTGAGTCAATGCCATTAAACAAGTTTGCAGATCAGGTCAGTCATCTTTAGCTGCATACTTGTTCCAGGGCAGTGACTCAAAGTAGTGAAGTCAAAAGATCTGCATAGTAGACAAGCAACTATGATTTTCAGAGGCAGAGACCATGGTGGCCTCCCTGTTTCTCTTCGGACAAGTTTACTTTAAAGAAACTTGTATTTTAAGCTTTCTAGTTGAGGAAAGGAATATAGGCATTGTCTCATGGGTTAGAGCAACTGACCAAAGTGGACCATAGAACTACAGTATAAGCTATATAGAACTGAGTAACATTTAACATGGGAGATATGTTATGTAATGCTGGCACTTAACAAATAGTGTTGATAATTATTAATTGTAGATCATATTGACATTGGCCATTGTGTTTTGCAGCATTTAGCCACCAAGCTACACACATTATAATTCTATAACGTGTACTATATACATTTTAAGCATGTGCTTAAAAGTTATGGCATTGAATCCACAATGTAAAAGATAGCACTTTGACATTTTGACTTATGTCATTAATTGCAGCATTCTCAAGGAAAGTGAATGCTTTTATTAACTGTGTATGTTTGTATTAACAGCTTTTATAAAGAGCTTTATATCTGCTATACAGATTTATACTGAAGATATTTTTGTATTAAAGTATAGCCTAATAAAGCTATGTAACGTATTATCAAAGGTTTTATTTCATGGCCTTATATTCACTCATCCTGACACATTAAATGGCATACAGAGTACTGGAGATTGCATCTAGGTCATACATATAAGCTTTTTCCAACAAAGGTTTGTTAAATGTGTTGGAGATTTGGTTACCATGGTAATTAGGATGTTCGTTGCTTAATGGTCAGCACTCAGCACATCATTTACTAGTTAAATGAGCATCCTGGTTCAGTGAATCATAACAGAGAGCTTCTACACAGGCTTTACACTTCTTATTTACATATAAGGGTTACATTTTATGTATGTGTTGCTATGCTACTTGTGCAATATTGTTATAATGGTAAAAGGCAGACCTGACCTTACTGGATACACTGAATTCTACAAAATAGGTGCTAATATTGTTTTTATAGCTTTGTTGTAATGAATGAAAACAAAAATTAGAATGATCATTTACTTAATTGCCATAAACCAGAAATGTATGGCAACAATTTGGTGTATTACTTCTTATGGATTATCTTAATAGATGGCCTTGATTTATAGGTCAATTACTATGGCCTCAAACACATGGTGCCCATTCTATGAATCCCTGATTGTCTAATGACCATTGATCCTACTTTAATGAGTCCATTTAGCATGAAGAACAATTACACAACGTTGTAACAGTACAAGCAGCTCACAAAGCAACTTCAGTAACATATGGGTCTTATTTAAGTTTATGGCAATAAGTCAAGATGTAAGCTGCATTCATACAAACCAAAGCATGTCACTAGCCAAGGCTGGATTAAACAATGTAGTTTTCTAAGGTTAATGCCGTTTGCAGCACACCTTTGCTTACTGCACCAATCTACTACACCAAGGTACTTCACAAGCCTTGTAAACATTATCATATAAAATATTTTGTAAATCTGGCATCCAAATATCAGATGTGACAGGGAAATGTTACTACTCAAAAGCAAGATTATTTGATTTGTTATTTGATAACTGAAAAAAATTAATGCATAAATGGAACTAGATGCTTTACAAGGTTCTGCTTTTCATGATCAGGTGGTAAATAGAGTTGAAGAGCATTCATGTCTCACAGAGTGGACCTCATCTCATGGACACAGCTTTATTCTTCTTGCCCCCTAGACCAATTCTGTTGTGCCACTTCTTTTAAATTACTGTAGCTAAGCTTAACTTCACACTACCAACATCAGCCATCTTTCCTGTCATCACTCTGTACCAATAGACATAGAACCCTTGACTAAAAGAATGGGCCAAATGGTTGTCCTAATCTGCAAGCAATTTGGTTGAATCCCTATGAACCCAGAGTGACAGCAATGATGAGTTGGTGACTGTGTGTCATCCTTGGCAGCCCTAGGACAGAGCCTATGTTGTCCATGCAGACAACTGTCCCTCAATGTAGAACCATACAAATAACACAACTACCAGGATAAAAGGCAACAATCATTCTAAAGCAACTGAAAAGAAACACGCTCTCTCATTTGAAAGGCATAGTCCATCTTTTAAAAAATGTAATCAATGCACTAACAATTAGTTTTTGACAGAACACTGTTATATTTAACTGTCCGTTAAATATAACCCACTCAGCTAATTGTTTTCCAAGGTAGCCCTGTGGAGCCAAAAACCTCAGAATACCTTAAGACTTATAGTGGTGTCAAGAGTCAGAAGATTCTGTTTTGTGAATATCAATATTAAAAAGTGACAATTGTAGGTAGCCATGTTTTCTAAGATCTACATGACAGCTAAGCTGCCCTTGGCACCAATCTTTTTGTACAGAGAGTCCCACTGGCTGCAGCTGGTGGGATGCTGGCAATGAAATGCTGTATACTAGTATTTAATAAATTAGCAGTCTGTTAGGACCACCTACTTTGTGAAATGTGTTTGATAAAGATAGAATACACCAATGCACCCTATCATAACCTAGTGTGTCTCCTCATAAGACTGCTTGCAACATTGTATGCATTACAGGTAGTACCAGTTCTGTATGTTATTTGATGTCTACTTTTATTTAAAAAAGGATGACTGAAACAATATATGAACTATTCAGAATTACAAAGCTCTCAAACTTGTTACAGATGAGTTTGTTGTGTAGCTTGAAATAATTTACTGTAGCAATTATTGCTTTTAAATTATATTTAATCATATTTATTTAAATATCATTTGTATTGTTATTATGTATTAATTAATACAGTTACAGAAAAACTGCATATTTCATAAATACAGAATTGATGGTGGATAGATTTTCCAGGTCACTGTGGAGGGTATAAAGGATTTCATTATATTACTTGTTTCTATCATTGTGAAGGTAGTTTTGCTATATGGTTTAGCTATAAAAAAAAAATCACTTTGGGCAGGACATTAAAGCAGCCATCAAAATGCTATTCAGCTATGGATACATGCCCGTGTATTCAGTTATCCATTGGCTCTTTTTAGCTTTTTGGGACAAGATCCTGTGGCAAGATCCTGTATCTGAATTCTCAGATCATCCAACTTATAGTGACAATTGCATTATGCCACCCTCTCTGCTGGATTTTCCTTTATTTTCTAAGTAAACCTGTCAAAAACGATGGATTATAGAGCCAGAACATGATGCAAAAATAGATAATCAGAGCTTACCTTCAGTGAAGACTGCATGTCAAAATAGCACAGAAATAAAGGCAGGTAAAGTTATGTACAAATCTGGACTGTTTCAGCTTAATTCAAGTTTGACCCTGCCCTTCCTGCCTTCCAAGTATTCCTAATAGTCCTCGAATGTAATGGACAGCCTCATTCTCCCATATAGAGGCCTATAAGATACAGAAAAAACGGGGCCTAATGACTCTGACAGGAAAAGAAAAGATTTGCAGGTAATTCAGCTGCCTACATCTCTGGATCTTTTTTCATATGCAGTTGGCAGTTTTCTTATGCATTTAATGATAAAGTCAGTGTGCTATGCTCAATAATTTTATAGGCTTACTTTAAGCATTTTTTGGATTGAATCCAAGAGAGGAAAGGGTATACGATTTCAGCAGGAACAGTTCTCATCTGGAGTGCCCTAAAATATCAAATTCCACTGGTTGATTCCGCAGACCAGTGTCCACTCATGAGTTACTAATTTTAGGTTGAGTGGACTTTTAACTTAGGGAAGTAGTACTCTGGGAAGTAGGAATGTGGATTTCTGGTACCCATAACCTCAACACTGTTAGGCAGCATTAAAAGAAAAAAATAATTTAAAGCCTATCTCTGGAGACTGTGTAAAGCACTTTTGCATACCGAATATCAGCTCCCCAGTAATCGGCGCTCACTTCAACCCTAGGCTCTCAATATATATATATATCT
>NW_017306333.1:445092-463312 GCF_000935625.1 Nanorana parkeri
CGGCTTCAGGAGTGGTCACTTAGCGCTTACCATTGTGCTATATCCCCCAAACTCTCTCAATATATATATATATCTATATATATAAATATATATATCTATATATATATATGTATATATATATATAGATATATATATACACACACACACATATATATTGAGTCTGACGAAGGGACCCTGTGCACCCCTGAAACGTTGCCATTCTTGTAACAATATTGTTATGCCTCCATTAAAGAAGCTTTGCTTTGACACATTTTTGGTGTGCTGGTGACATCCTGTTACTTCATTGATTTGAGTGGCACCATTTACAGTCCCAAGGTGTGGAATTCAATAAGTAAGCAGTGATCAGGTTGTGCTTGTTTATATAAAATGTCCAACAGCTACAACAAAATAAAAAAAATAAAATACATTTACACTTTTCCGCAAAAAAAATCACTGCATTAGAGACCCAGAGTAATGATTGCAATATTAGGCACCTTCCTGTACTCATTTTTTATCACATCAGGAGAAACATGGTTGAAGTGCTCCCCTGTTGAATACGATTTGTATCATTATACTGCACTTATCTTGCTGCCTTGAGAAGTTGAGGTAAACATACCTGAATTTTCATATTCCTATTCCTGTTTTAAATGTAGCAATAGCCTTCTTTTCTTCTTTAAAGTGAAATTAAACCCTCAGATTTTTTAACATAAAACAATATTGTAATGTGTGCCTTACTGTAATCCATGGTTGTTTCCCTTCTCTTTGCTGCTCTTCCTTTTAAATCCTTATCTCTTCTCATGCTGGGTGAGAACTTCTGTTTTGCAGCAGAGTGCCTCTTCTCTGGAATGTTACATGGTGTCTGTGTGCGCGCTCCCGACCTGAGCCAGGATTACAGGATGACGTCCTCCCGACATCCACATTCCCGCCCACTTTATATTGGCAACAGCTGCTGCCCACATGTGCCGTTGTTTTACTCTTTTCTGCTGTGTTCTTGTGTGATCAATTCTCCTAATCAGAGCAAGGTATTTTTTTCTGTTTTTTTTAAACAAACTTTATTGCTTATGTTTTTTCAATGAATAGGTTGTTTATGAAAAAAACATAAGCAATAAAGTTTGTTTAAAAAAAACAGAAAAAAATACCTTGCTCTGATTAGGAGAATTGATCACACAAGAACACAGCAGAAAAGAGTAAAACAACGGCACATGCAGGCAGCAGCTGTTGCCAATCTAAAGTGGGTGGGGATTTAGATGTCGGGAGGACGTCATCCTGTAATCCTGGCTCAGGCTGGAAGCGCGCACACAGACACCATGTAACATTCCAGAGAAGAGGCAGTCAGCTGCAAAATAGAAGTTCTACCCAGCATAAGAAGCGATAAGGATTTAAAAAGAAGAGCAGCAAAGAGAAGGGAAACTACCATGGATTACAGTAAGGCTGGGTTCACACCTGGGCGTATCGAATATGCGATTCGCTGTAAAGAAAACGCGCGACAAACGCGCGCTTCCGAGGGCTACCTGGCTGTATCCCAATGGATACGCTCGGCAAATATGCACCAAAGAAGCTCCTGTACTTCTTTGGGCGTAGGGCGTTTTGCAGCGCGTTCCTACGCGCTGTAAAATGCCCAGGTGGGAACAATGCCCATAGGCAATCATTGTTTTTCACATGTTGAGCGTTTTACAGAGCGTAGGAACGCGCTGTAAAACGTCCAGGTGTGAACCAGGCCTAAGGCACACTTTACCGTATTGGTTTATGTTAAAAAAATCTGAGGGTTTAATGTCACTTTAACAAGGGTGGAAACCAAACACTGTGAGAATGTTTTTTTTTTATGTAACAGCATTTTTTGTAAGCTTTTTCATGTAGTTGTGTTTAGTCTTGTTACAACATTTTCAGTTTGTATATAACATGGGAGTTCAATACTGTGTTATTGGACAGTTCTGCTATCTCAGTTACAATGTAATAAGAAATATTATGTGTTTTTTTTACTCTATGTGTAAGTCGTTTACATAACTGTCTGTCTGCATGTCTCATTCAGTACCAATAAAAGTGATATAAGCTTCAGTATTCAGTCGTCTGCTGTGTGTTTGTGATTAAATATATTAGTGTAGGCATATTATGTAGTAAATACCGACAACCATTTTAACTAACACTGGGCTGAAAGAATAATAAAAAAAAGGGTAGCATGAATTTCCAGTGAATGCACACTCTGATTTTCTTTTGCAGCTTTTGACTTAATGTAAAAGAAAGAAGAGTGTCTGCTACAAAGTAGGGGGCATAAAAGGGAACCTGTTGTTTTAAATAAATATTTTTAATGACTTTCAAACTTATCACAAGCCTGTTCTTCCATATTTGTGTTGTTGTATCAAATATAGAGATTTACAAATTAGCCACTAGAGAGAGTTAAATGTCCATGCAGTCATCCATCTCTTAACAACTGTTAAGAAAAGCTGTTAGCTACAGCAGCCACTCAAGGAGAGTATAGTCTTGCATTGTGAGAAGGAGTAGCAGTTCACAAACACTGAGACAGATTTACTAGAGGAGTTAAAGCTTTCACAGAATAAACTGTGAGACTATACACTTCAATTATCCAATCATGTGAAAAGCAGATTCTTGTTTACCTTTTTCATTGGCACATAATTGGAAAACTGCAGTGAATATTCACACAATTATTGTGTGAAGATTTTCAACTACTTTAGTAAATGAGCCCAACTTTGTAGCACTGAGAAGTAGCAGGAGGCAGAGCCTGAATATGTAATGAGCAAATATGGTTTCCCCATATACATGTATAATTAAAAACTTTACATAGAAACTAGGTTAAAAAAAAACTATTATCAGTAATATTATTTACAAAAAACATTGTTGTCTTAAAAACATTGCAGAGGCATAGAAACATAGAAAGAAAAATAGTTTTTGAGTAAGTTTAATGTGTTCTTTTGGATTGCACCTGGTAAGCAGTTATAATGTTCAGGAGTCTGGATGTTCAAGACTGTTGGGGCTCATGGGTGGCTGAACCCATACAACATAAATTCCGATGTATTTTCCCCAACAAATGTTACGTACACCCTCCCATAGAGGTTAAAAGCTGTCTGTGGCTGTACGCTGGTATACACCATGTTGAGTAAACATGCGCATGTAAACGGGTGCCTAAACCCAAACACAGACTGTCCAACTAGAGTTGGACTTTAAGGCTAAACTCCAAATTGTTATGTATAGAAAATTTGTTTTTCAGTGAGCATGTAGGAGCTTCCATAAGAACCTATTTACAAACTCTTAAAAAACTCAAAGGACAAAATCAGATTGGGTTTGGCAGCTGTTGCATATACTGTATTAGAAATATTACCGAGACCTGGATGTCTCATTACAAAAAGGAAAATCGACATACAAGGTATATAATGGGATTCAATATTTTCAATTTCATGCTGGCCAATCTGCTTTTATAATATGGAGACCAAACTAATGTGTGTTTAATGGTGAAAAAGCAAGGGAATGAGCAGCAAAACAATCACTTACCTTTAACTAAATATGCCCCTTAATTTGCTTCAGTATAATAGATGTTTAATTTTACTTAGTTTG
The DNA here is from genome assembly GCF_000935625.1 of Nanorana parkeri. Taxonomy (NCBI): domain Eukaryota; kingdom Metazoa; phylum Chordata; class Amphibia; order Anura; family Dicroglossidae; genus Nanorana; species Nanorana parkeri. Next base: position 448,639 of record NW_017306333.1, read on the forward strand.
ACTTCACCTTTAAAGTTTTGAACTTTTCTGAAAATTCTAAAATATATACTGAATAAATGTCACTTAGTTATAACAAAAACAATAAGTAAAGGTTGCCCGAATAATAACTTGACACGATGATTAACCCGGCTGTGTTCAGACAAGGTTATATGAATATCATTGTTATTCTGGTTCATGGTTCTCATCAAGTGCACAGCAGTCTGATGCTGAGCGATATTTCCAGAAATTAATGGCAGGTCATCATCACTGTCTTTCGTAAGATCCAATGACAACTCAGCAGACGAGGTTGGACTTCATGGCGCAATCATAACATTGTGTTAAATACCACTGAGCTTCATCTGTCATCTTTTCTAAGCTTTCAGTTTGGAGGTCTTAAACAGAACTGAAATTCACCTCATCTGACTCTGTTTACTGTAATACGAATGCTTATTTATCCATGTACAGTATGTACATTGGAATAGCCTTACATTCAACCATCATTCCTCAGTTTTGTGAGCAAGCATTATATAAGGCCAACAACATGGGGTGAGTGGCTTCAAGAAAAAGATTTTACAATAGGTACAAAAATTTTATTTTCTTTATCATCTATTAAGGGACACAAGAATGTAGTAATTCATGGGCATATGGGATGTTCAAAACCAATCTGAGGGGTGGGAAACAGCCACCGAGAAATTCAAGGGATGTGAAAATCTTACTAAAAGAAAAATCAAAGGAATCAGTGCCTGAGCAAGGCTAGATGAAAAAAGTGGAGATTGTAGTCCATCCGTGATCAGTGATGGACTACAACCTCATGTATAGTCTATCACGGGAGCAAGCTTGGAGCGGTGACTACTTTACAACACACACAGGGAGTATGGGGAACAAAAGTAGGCACCCTCCAGAAGGAAGGACAGTGTCAGCACCAATTCAGAGATGATTTGAGGATCTACAGCCAGGTGATAGGCAAACAAGATACATTTTTAGGATTGGAAGCCTGAGTTCGCTGCCACTTTAAGCATTCAGCAGCATTGTCGGACCTGCACAGAGAAACAGACTCGTTGGAGCTTTGTGGTCATGTGACCGCATAGAAAAAGCTTTCAGGTATTTACATTATGATTTATAAGAAACTGTATTCAGGCAATATGAGAGCATTGGGAAGCAGCATTTAAAAGGTGATAGCCTTTTAAGGATAAGGAGTTAAGGATATTAACACCTACTTTAAATGTAGGTGTCAGAAATCAATACAGCTGGATAATTATATAGGTTGTAGATTACAGAACAGATGAATGATCAAAGCTTGCCAAAGAAAAACTATATTAAGCCTCCAATAACCTTGGCAAGATGGATTGAAAATATGGAAAAGAAAAATAAAATATTGCAAACTCTAAAAGTGTAATGTATTGAGTAATAAGCTGTAAATAAAATATCTGACACATCCTGTACGCGCATAAATAACTGTGCCAAGTAATGAGGCAATGATCTGGTGGAAAACTGGGGTCTGAAATATTTCCTAAGTATACAAAAAAATCAGAGACCTGAAAACAAGTCTGGCACATTTGTTTTCAGCAAGGGGATTTAAGCATGCCCTCCCTCCCGATGGATCTTGCCTGACCCTTGTTAATGAGATATCCTGAACCGTAGGGCCAGGTCACACTAGAAACTATGTAGCTGAAATTTAGAGCAGCTACATATCTCTCCGCTTCTCTGGCAATTTCAAGCCAGCTACAGAGGTGCTGCTGTAGCTCACTACAATCTGATACAAATCACTGATGATCATTATCAGCAGCGTTGGATAACATAAGCAGCTGTGAAAAATTGCATTTTAAAGGTGCCATCTTATACATATGAGTTCTATCAGTTATATTAAAAGAAAAATCAATTTTATTTACAAATTATCATAAAACCCTTTAGAAAAAAAATTGAAGATGCATGATGAGACATGATTTAAAGGAGAACTATGAGGTGAGTGCTTTTCACTCACCTCATAGTTCTAGCCGACCTGTGACAATGAAACTGTCACAGGTCGGCTCAGTAGATCGGGAGGTGAGCGAACACATACCGGCGTTTGCTCACCTCTCGATCCTGTCACGGCTCTCTGCCGTGACAGGGGAAGGGCTGGATTCCCCCCTCCCCGCTCCGATCCTCTAGATAGGCAGAGCCAGCTGTCAGTCACACAGCTGGGCGGATCCCGGCACAATTGTCGGGATCTGCTGCGGCGTCTCAGTATACCGTGAGCAGTAGCTCGCGGTATACTGAGCTTAGGGTGACGGGAGGACGCTAGTTTGTGTCCTCCCGTTACCCTAAGGAGAACTATGGGGAAAAGCCTTAACCCCATAGTTCTCCTTTAATTCCATAAGAATAATGTGTACCCAACCACAAAGCCATATATGTGAGCCCCATTCACTGCTATTTCCACATTCGAAAATACATTTAAAAAAACATTGGTGTAATAGGTGTTGGGTGTTAAGGGGGGAGTAGGTTCAAAGGTATAGGGATGAGAGGGAAGGGGGGGGGGGGGGTCAGTGGCAGACATGAAGGTAGGTGCGTGGGTAGTAGAGGACAAAAAAGCAGGAGGGAGGGAAAGAAAAAAAAAGAAAGGTGGAGGGGGGGTAGAGAAGGAGTGAAGATGTGCGTCACATACCTGATGTAAGCCTCATTTGATGAGGAGAGCCTCCCCTTGCTGCTCTAGTTCACGCACCCCTGAGAGTGAGACAGAGGGTGGAGGCAGTGGCGTAACCAGAGTTCTGGGCGCCCGGGTGTAACGGGGGGGCACGGTTCCGCCGGCCATCTGCGTCCCAGGGTGGAGCGCACACATCCACAACAAGCCCCCCCACGGGATAGCAGATGGTGGTGACAGGTACTCTTTAAGGTGATGCTGCAGCAGACTCTCACAGTTCCTGTGCTATGCTTGCCTGCTGGATTTCCCACACAATGTGAGAGGAGCCTCCTCATGCCAAATCCTTACAGACCCAAAATTATTCCCTATTCATAAAGATTGCCAGAACATTTGCTTTATAATACATTAATACAAAAATAGACAGAGAAGCATAACACTGGCATAAAACAGCAAACACAACAACAAAAGTAATGGTCACCTAGGGCTCAGTCACACTAGATGCAGTGCGTTCCGGCCCGATTTTGGCCAGAACGCACTGCCTCGCATTGCAGCCGGCTCACTTTTTAGTGGGGCAGGAGGGGGCATGGCGGGCCATTCAAGTGAATGGCGCCGTAGCCACGCCCTCCAGCCGCAATGCGATCCGCCGCACGGGATCGCAAGGCATGTTGTGCCTGAGGTCCGGTCCTGTGCGGTGCGATAAAAATAGTGCTTGTAGCCTTTTGATCGCACCGCACAGCATCGGAGCGCTGGCTCAATGTGCCATTCCGATCCCGTGCGGCGGATCACATTGCGTCCGGAGGGCGTGGCTATGGCGCCATTCACTTGAATGGCCCACCACGCCCCCTCCTGCCCCACTAGAAAGTGAGCCAGCCGCAATGTGAGGCAGTGCGTTCTGGCCAAAATCGGGCCGGAACGCACTGCATCTAGTGTGACTGAGCACTTAACAAAAGTTTAATCTCCCATTTCCTTTTTCTGGGGTTTTGAAATCTTCTCACAAAAGTAATTTCAATGGATTATGTCCACTCTTGTTGAAATGTGTTGAAAATGAGCAGGGAAATTTCCCAAAGCAGCTTTAAAAAATGTCAGAGACGATATTTCACATAAAAACTGCAAAATATAAATAATAACATGCAGGGCAGCCATCAGGGGGGTACGGCCAATACTCATGTAAGGGGCCCGGGCAGCCTGGGGGCCCGCCCGGGACCCTTACATGAGTATCGGCCAACTGTGAAGAGCGAGGAGGCGGACGGGCCCCTGCAGTGGAGGCCTGGCGTGCAGACGTCACTTCTGGCCAGTCCGGCGGCAGAGGAGGCCTGGCGTGCAGATAAGAGGAGCTAGGAAGGAGGGAGGGGGATTCAGCCCTGACCAGCCTACCTTAGAACCCCTTCAGAGCCCACTATAGACAGTCTCAGGTGGGCTGTGCAGCATCTATGGTGGGCTCTGCAGGGTCACTCTCAGGTGAGTCCATCACTAAGCCGAGTCCAGAGCGTCACTAAGCCCTGAGTCCAGCGCGTCACCAAGCCCTGCATCCAATCAGCCCTGCGTCCAGGGTGGTGTGGGCGGTGTGGTGGCGGGGGCGGCCTAAAGCCGTGTAAAGGGCCCCAACATTTCTGATGGCTGCCCTGATAACATGTTGTAAACAGACCACATCCATGTGTAAATAAATAGGCATTTACATTTATTTTTAAATGATTTATGACTATTGAAGCTGAAGGTTACCCGGGATATATTTGCCTTCCCTGGTTCCTCCTTCCCCCATCTCATTCACATGGCAATTAAATGTTTAAATAGAACCTGTTTTCATTACATACCGTTTTTGACACAATTATATCACCAATGTGTTTCTCTGCCATGCAATGCAGGCAGATCATGGCTGGTGGGAGGGGCCAGCAGCATGCTGTACATAGCTTCCCGAGAACTTCACAGAACTTGGCTGCAGTACTCCTCTCAAGAGTCCTAAGCCCTGATGCAAGCTGTAGGCTAGCTCTTGGGGGAATGTATGCAAATATCAAAATATTTTGATGGGTGAATGTCATTCTGAAGGAGTATATGTTTCTAGGTAGGTTGCATTTCCATTCAGACTGCCCTAGGTAACACCCACATGTGATGCTGAGCCTCCATGTTTAAAAGAACTGAAATCCAATGAGTGAAAGAGGTGGGCAACGGTCAGTAAGACGGGGAGGAAAGCACTGAGGCAGACTCTATCTGACGAGCTGTAGCTTCTAATGCACATAAACACTAGCCATGTGCATTTAATTTCCTTCCAAAAGGATATTCATAAGAATTTAGTTAAATTCGCACGTTCATCCGAATGTGAACGAATCTGAATGTTCATTTAACGAAAAATTTGGATCTGTTCCAATTCTGTTCAAAATGTAACTAAATCGGACCTGTGACTGTTCTCTGGCCAATCAGATGTGTTTTTGGCTGTTGAGAGTTGCAGCACAGGCACGGTCATGTGACTTCCTGTTGTGGATTTTTCCGAAACGAAGAGTCAGATGGATACGTAATCCGAATAACGAACTGAATCGAATTTTGCATCCGAAATCCAAAAGAAATAAAAATATCAATCGATGCGATTTTTTTTTGGCAGAGGACTTTTTAAGAAGTTTCTCTGTGCTGAGCTTTAGATATATAATATCTCGCTATAAAACTAAGCTGATTATCGAATTATGTAACAGTTTGTCGCTGTATGTAAATCTAGAGTTTGACAAGGAATACAGTTGTATATTTGAAACGTACTGCAACTGATGACGTTTCATAACAGTGGTTTAAGCACTCTGTAGTTGTAATGTTTTTTCAATTGGTAAATTAATATGAATTCTTATTTATCCATTTTTGTATCATTTTTACAATTTATAATTAAACAAAGTGTGCATCTTATTTATAGGCAGTCGTATATGCTCTCCCTTCCAGTCAAGTGAAAATGTTGTAATACAATAATTAAAAAATAATAAATGTTTATGGCATGCATATCATTGCAGCTGAAAGTGACCATACTGGGCATGTATCCAGTGTCAGACTGGCACTGAACCTGCCAGAGTGTCCTCTATTGTATCATCAACATAAGTGCTTCTACAATATAACTGACACTAATAGAGTATGAAAAATACATTTTATTGCCTAATGATATCTTGCAGTTAAAGTGGAACTGAACTCAAAAGGTTCTATGTTATGTTAAAGGTGACATCTGAAAATGTTATTTGTGCCTAAGCAACACCCTGAAAAATGTATTTTTTGTCTGGTATTGCTTCTGTGCCTACAGCCTCATAGTTGTATATCTGCTGCCTCTGACTAGTCTCAGGAGATCTGGGTGAGATTTGGTGACCTTCATCACTGTGCTGCTCACTGTTCTCTTTGCTGAAGAATGTCAGCGTTGTCCATCTCCGTGGTCGCCACCGCCGGGCCCCTGCTTCCTCTTCCGTCCCCGGGCTCCGCCTCCTATCCACGGGCCCCGCCTCCTCTTACATCACTGGCCCCACCTGCTCTTAGATCGCTGGCCAGTGATGTGAGAGGAGGCGGGGTTGCTGTTAGGCAGGCCCCACCTCCTTCTTTAGCTGCAAAAGCCGGTGTAACCGGCCTATTCTGCTGCATCTGCTGGCTGTCACTGACACAGCTCCGCAGCGGCTGTGAGGGGGAACGTTCTCCTTCACAGCTGCTGCTGAGCTATGTCAGTGACAGCCAGCACCCGAGAAGCCATAGCGACCCAGGCGGCCCACACGGCATTTAGTATACGAACTCCCTTTGATCTCCTCTCAGTCCCCGAATGCAGGAAGTGATGTATATTACATCACTTCCTGCATTCAGTGTCACTCTCCAGCTACAGAAGCTGATGAAGCAGATCTCTGCTTCATCAGCTTCTCTGGGGGTCCCTAGGTGACATTAGGGGTCTTGGAGACCCCTGATGTCTCCATAAAGAGGACCTGTCATGTAAATTGGCTATCACATAGGGAGCTTCTTAGCCCCCCATTTAATAGCAATAAAGTTGTGTGTGTAAAAAAAAAAGTAATACAAAAATTAAAGAATCTTAAAAAAAATAAAGAAGCATAGAAAAATTTAAAAAGAAAACATTTTTTAAAAGTCCCCGCCCCCCACATACACATGCAGATATTAGGGTGGATCCTTTCCACTGCAGGGTCCTATGGAGCCATCCTTGTGTGTAGTAGTAAGCTGTGTGTGTCTCCACAAACAAACAGGCACAGCAAGGCAAGACACTTTCCTCTTCCCCCCTTCCTTCTCCCTCCTGCCTTCTTTCTTCTCCGACCTAGTAGAAGCTGCAGACTGCTCTGTCCCTTGTGATCTTGTACTGGACAGGAAGTTCAGGGAAGTTGAGCTGAAAAAGTTGGAGCTGTTTGGAAGCATGACTAAGTCCTTGGACAAAAAGGTAACAAATACTGTGCTGGGCAATGCTTATTTGTCTGATCTGGATTCATTTTTTATAAAATGTTTGAGTTTAACCCTTTCGCTGCCAAGGACGTATGGCATACGGACCTACAAAAGTGCTTCCAGCTGGCCAGGTCAGTATGCCATACGGACCTGGCATTTACAACCACAAAGCACAGGCTTGCTTTAAGGTTAAGGCTTTAAAACTTCGGCTTTGTGGATAACTAAAACATTACAGAGAAGTCAGAGATCAGGAATTGAAATGCATCTTTAAATTATGTGTCCATCACTGGGCTAACTAGTTAATTGAGGCCACGTTCACTCGCAGACATGACTCTGATCATTATAATGCAAATTCTGAAAGCTGGCATAACTACAGCACATTCTCAAGTTCACTCCACGATCTTTGGCACTATCTACTTAGTTATGATAATTTACTGATATTATTTTTAGAAGCCTGCCTGGTACACAGTGTAATACAATGCATAATTATTGAGACCCAGCTCTAAAGAGGAGTTTTTATCATTCTTTGTAGAAAGAAGTTTCAGGCCCCATTCACACTTGGCGATTCGCAAATCGTGCGTTTGTTGCGCGATATCGCGCAAATGCTTGCATTGAAAAGCTTTGAATCGCGGCAAAATCCACTCCAAAAAGGGTCCTGCTGTAGCGACGCACGACCCACGACAGCAGGACCCTCTGCCCCATTGCCATGCATTGGAGAGCGATATCGCGCAGTAAATAGCCGCGATATCGCGGGAATTACCGCGCGATAAATCGCTCAGTGTGAACGGGGCCTTAAGCGGACCTTTACCCATATCTTTAAAATAACAACAAACACACCTTTAGAAATGTTTAGGAATGACAATCTACAAACTCATACTTCTAGATAATTGCCGGCTCTTTATTCTTTACATACATTATTTCTCTTTTCTTCTCCAGTCTTCTGACAGCGGGCATGTGTACTAAGGACAGATTACTAGCTCTCCTTTTACTTTCTGTATTTCTGGCACATGTGACTAGAACATGTGACCATGCCCATCATCTCAGGGGAGGAAAATGCATTTCCCTGAGATCTCCTGAGATTACAGATGAGATTTCCCAGCAATGCTCTGCTGATGACAAGGCGATCCCAGAGTGCATTGCTTTGGCGAACTGAAGTCCTTTTGACCTTTCAAATCAGGAAGTGAATGCTCTGCAAGTGTAAGTCTTTCAAAATCACAGCATTTTACACCTGACATGTCTATGTTATCATTAATCATCATACATAGAGGGATGCATTGGTAGAATTTGATTTTTGAGTGTGAAGGTCCGCTTTAAGTTACTAAGGACATAAAGGGTAGTTTAGAATTTAAAAAGGATCTGCCACATATGCCATGGCTTTGTTGGCAGCACTGCAAATCAAATCATGGCATTCTAAACAGACTGCCGACAAACACATTACTTTAGGGCTCGTTCAAACTAGCCCACTGAGTTTTAGTCTGCAGGCTGATGTGATGTGTGAGGTCTGAGTGTGGAAGCTGCATCACACTGCTTAGATTGTTTTAACTTTATTTGGAATGTTCTCCCTATCTTCTCTTTGGAGTGTTCTCCCTATTCTTTTAATAGTGGCCATTTTTACTAAGGGCAAATTAATCAAACTCCCTTTACTTCCTGAACAATGGCACATGTGTTTGGAAAATGCCTTTCCCTAAGATCTCACAACATTTTGCAGTTTCCAGATGAGCTTTCTCAGAAATGCACTGTGATGTAACCTTCCCAGGATGCATCCCTTAGGCATGGGCTACGTCACAAATGTCTAAGAGGGCCAGGAAGTGAAGAAACTATAATTGTAAGTAAAACTATTTATTTAAAGTGACACTAAACTCAGGAGTTAAACCTTAAAAATACATTCAAGTTTCTTAACTATTACCAAAAATGTATCTTCATCTCAGAATCCATATTGACACTGTCCTTCCTTCTGGAGGGTGGGTATTTTTGTTCCCCTTGGTCCCTGTGTGTGTTGTAATGTACTCACCGCTCCTAGCTCACTCCTGTGATGGACTACAATCTCACGTTTAGTTATCTAATTTGTATTGAGATTGTAGTCCATCACTTGGAGTGAACTTGGAGCGGTGGCTACTTCACAACACACACGGGGACCATGGGGAACAAAAGCAGGCACCCTCCAGAAGGAAGGACATTGTCAGCACCAATTCAGAGATGATTTGAGGTGCTACAGCTGAGTGATACACAAATAAGATAAATTTTTCTTAACCTCTTGCCGTCCGCCCGTAGTAAAAAAACGGACGGACGGCACTGCCCCCTAGCGGGCACGCACGGGCAGAAAAGACCCGACGATTAAACACACCCGTTAAAGGTACTTAAACGCATTTTTTAGATTTAACTCCTATATCAAAGGGGGTGAAGGACCAGTTTCAATATAATAATACAGAAGCTGCCCAAACCAATATATGAACCATCAGTCAAAGCTGAACTCCAGGCAGATGAAAAACATCACAATGTAATCCAGCTATGTATCAATTAAAATGAAGCACTTTTGCTGGACAGTTAGATACACATGTGCAAGGAGGATTTACCTACAGTGAATGTTTGGTGAATGACACATTTAATGATATATAAATATGCAAAGATTGCTGCGATTGGTGGAACATACACATGTTTTCCATTTTCCTTTTGGTGCCTGCAGCCACTTGTTTCAGGAATAAATTTAGTATTTAGTACTGGAAAAGATTAAAAAAAGCTTCGCTGACGTAGACCAGTGGTGATTGCACAATTAGACAAAAGTATTTTCCTGCTTGATATGGAAGAAAAGTCAACTGACAGGGATTTTCAGCCCTGGTGAGTACCCAATGCAGGAGCGGACCTACTAGCTGTGCAGTCGGTGCTTCTGCCCCAGGGCTCAAAGCTGGGGAGGGCCCACTGAGATCCGGTCCAAGATACTGTATAATTGAAGGGCTAGCGATTACTCAAATTTACCTCTCCCTTCTCCCGGTCACTGTAACTGCAGTGGCCAGGGAGGAGAAGAATCAATTCTACTGCATTTCTAACTGCTCGCTTCACTGATCGGGCTCCTCGGCGGCCACCTGCAGCTTCCTCCGCCCACTTCAGCTGCTATGGGCTGGGAGGAAAACTGCAGCACTACCACTGGCTGGCTGTATACTTCAGGAGAGAGGGTGAGGTGGGGGACAAGGAGGCGGCTGGAGGCTTCACCTCAGAACATGGAGGCAATATCGCTGCTCCCCCACCACCACCCGGAGAGGAAGAGGGCATTAGGGCAGAGCACCTGAATTAGGACATCAGATTAACTATGTGCATTTTAAGTCTGCGTGCTTTCTGCATCACACTGACCTCTGCACTCTGCGTTACATCACTGACTTCTCACCTCAGCATTACACTACTGACCTCTGCATTACACCTCTGTACTCTGCATCCCACCTTTTACCTCTTTACTCTGTGTTACATCACTGACGTCTGTACTCGGCGTTACACCGCTGACCTCTACACTCTGCATTACGCCACTGACCTCTGCACTGCACACCGCTGACCTCTGCACTGTGTGCCACATTGCTGACCCCTGCGTTTTTGCGTTACACCGCTGACCTCTGCACTCTGAGTTACACCGCTGACCTCTGCACTCTGAGTTACACCGCTGACCTCTGCACTCTGAGTTACACCACTGACCTCTGCCCTGTGCGCCACATTGCTGACCTTTGCACTTTGCATTACACAGCTGATCTCTGCACTCTGCGTTACACCGCTGACCTCTGCAGTCTGCGGTTCACCACTCACCTCTACACTCTGCATTACAACTGACCTCTGCACCTCCGCAATTAAATTTTCAAATTGGTCGCAGCTGCATTAGGTTTGTGCAGCAGCCTTCTGGGGAACCACATGGCGCCTGCTTACAGCGCTTCCGCTGCTTGCACATCTCCCCCTCCTAAGACCTTCCGCACTCCTTCTGAGACCCTCTCCCTGAGCTTGCAGGGCGGCAGCACAGACTCTGTACCAAATTCATATACAATTATTCTGCATTGCACTGTATAATGTATTGCTGGGATTTGTAGTGCTCTATGGCTGATGGTATTCTGCATTAGAGCCTGTTCACACGACATCTGTATTCTGTGCTGACCTGATCTGTACGCTCCTGCACTAAATATGCATCCCAATGTATCCCTATGTGTTTTATGGGCTACAGTTCTCACATGCGCAGTCCGTTCTGTTCCTGACTGAAAAAATAATGCATGTCACATTTTGTCCGGTCAGGAAACGCACGAACGCGTCAAAAACGCAACGAAAACGGAACGAAATGCAGCTAAGCAAAAAAACATTTAAAAATGCATTCTTGCTCCACTTTTTATGATGTCATCATCGTTGGACTTTCTGGTTGTGGTGGAGCATCAGAGGGAAAACCAGCAGTCATGACTAACATGGTCCTGGACATTGAGCAATTCGTCGGATTGATGGAGCATGCGTCCAAATAAAGTTTGTCATATGTGGGGGTTAATATGCTGCATGTAGAACTGTCAGCATCCGGACCGAAAACGCATCAAAAACACATTGCATGAGTAGCACCGCGTCTGCAGATCCGCACCTGATCAGGACCTGAAAATCATGTGAACAGGCCCTTAGAGTGTAAGCTCCTCTGTACAGAGACTGATGTGACTGGCTCAGTGTTCTCTGTACAGCACTACTGTATATGGCAGAGCTATATAATTGTATAAAAATAATAGTGTGTGACTGTGGGGGGGACGTTAGAGTGTAAGCTCCTTTAGTGCAAAGGGTAAAGGGCCAGTGAGATCTGGTCCTGGCACCCCCACCCTTTGGAGCAAAGGTATGGGGGGCCCGAGAAAAAACCTTGCTCCAGGGCCCTTTGTTCTTTAGGCCCACCACTGACCCAATGCCAATCATTTGTCCCATCTACCAAATATCATTCCACACTACATACATTGTGTGATACAAATGAAAAGAGTCAGTCTAGCATGATTAACAGGGATGCAAGCAGAGGTTCCAATCCTCAAATTTGAAAAAGAGAGAAAATATTGTTTGTGTAGAAATAGCCTCATCAGGAATGGTTTAACTGGTTACTGGTTGCAAATTAGATCAAAGGTTACCAGATTTTCAAAATAAAATGCAGGGATACTCTACTGACCACACCCACTTGTATCCACACCCACAAACCACACCCCATTTTTAACAGGTCCCCAAACTATTTTTCACAAACGTTCGGAAGAGGCAGACATTAAACATATAAAGACAAAATAAACCCAGTTTAAATGAGAGGCACCATGATATGCATGCATAGGTAGGTGGGACACCTTGAAGATATCAAGAAAAATAAAGCAGCAAAAACCTAGAGGTGTACCTTCATAGTATTATGGCTTGTTGTGAGGTTGTAAAATTAATCCCAGCACTGGTGTCATTGACATTAATAGTAGCCACAATGGCAGCCTTTGTGTGTTCTTTCTGCCCCCCCATTACCTTGCATCCCCCAGGGCACCTCCCCCCATATACCCATGCACTTTGCATTACACAGCTGATCTCTGCACTCTGCGTTACACCGCTGACCTCTGCAGTCTGCGGTTCACCACTCACCTCTACACTCTGCATTACAACTGACCTCTGCACCTCCGCAATTAAATTTTCAAATTGGTCGCAGCTGCATTAGGTTTGTGCAGCAGCCTTCTGGGGAACCACATGGCGCCTGCTTACAGCGCTTCCGCTGCTTGCACATCTCCCCCTCCTAAGACCTTCCGCACTCCTTCTGAGACCCTCTCCCTGAGCTTGCAGGGCGGCAGCACAGACTCTGTACCAAATTCATATACAATTATTCTGCATTGCACTGTATAATGTATTGCTGGGATTTGTAGTGCTCTATGGCTGATGGTATTCTGCATTAGAGCCTGTTCACACGACATCTGTATTCTGTGCTGACCTGATCTGTACGCTCCTGCACTAAATATGCATCCCAATGTATCCCTATGTGTTTTATGGGCTACAGTTCTCACATGCGCAGTCCGTTCTGTTCCTGACTGAAAAAATAATGCATGTCACATTTTGTCCGGTCAGGAAACGCACGAACGCGTCAAAAACGCAACGAAAACGGAACGAAATGCAGCTAAGCAAAAAAACATTTAAAAATGCATTCTTGCTCCACTTTTTATGATGTCATCATCGTTGGACTTTCTGGTTGTGGTGGAGCATCAGAGGGAAAACCAGCAGTCATGACTAACATGGTCCTGGACATTGAGCAATTCGTCGGATTGATGGAGCATGCGTCCAAATAAAGTTTGTCATATGTGGGGGTTAATATGCTGCATGTAGAACTGTCAGCATCCGGACCGAAAACGCATCAAAAACACATTGCATGAGTAGCACCGCGTCTGCAGATCCGCACCTGATCAGGACCTGAAAATCATGTGAACAGGCCCTTAGAGTGTAAGCTCCTCTGTACAGAGACTGATGTGACTGGCTCAGTGTTCTCTGTACAGCACTACTGTATATGGCAGAGCTATATAATTGTATAAAAATAATAGTGTGTGACTGTGGGGGGGACGTTAGAGTGTAAGCTCCTTTAGTGCAAAGGGTAAAGGGCCAGTGAGATCTGGTCCTGGCACCCCCACCCTTTGGAGCAAAGGTATGGGGGGCCCGAGAAAAAACCTTGCTCCAGGGCCCTTTGTTCTTTAGGCCCACCACTGACCCAATGCCAATCATTTGTCCCATCTACCAAATATCATTCCACACTACATACATTGTGTGATACAAATGAAAAGAGTCAGTCTAGCATGATTAACAGGGATGCAAGCAGAGGTTCCAATCCTCAAATTTGAAAAAGAGAGAAAATATTGTTTGTGTAGAAATAGCCTCATCAGGAATGGTTTAACTGGTTACTGGTTGCAAATTAGATCAAAGGTTACCAGATTTTCAAAATAAAATGCAGGGATACTCTACTGACCACACCCACTTGTATCCACACCCACAAACCACACCCCATTTTTAACAGGTCCCCAAACTATTTTTCACAAACGTTCGGAAGAGGCAGACATTAAACATATAAAGACAAAATAAACCCAGTTTAAATGAGAGGCACCATGATATGCATGCATAGGTAGGTGGGACACCTTGAAGATATCAAGAAAAATAAAGCAGCAAAAACCTAGAGGTGTACCTTCATAGTATTATGGCTTGTTGTGAGGTTGTAAAATTAATCCCAGCACTGGTGTCATTGACATTAATAGTAGCCACAATGGCAGCCTTTGTGTGTTCTTTCTGCCCCCCCATTACCTTGCATCCCCCAGGGCACCTCCCCCCATATACCCAGCATCCCCCAGGACACCTCCCCCCATACACCCTGCCTCCTCCAGAATCCCCCACACACCCTACATGCTCCAGAATCCGCTATATACCCTACATGCTCCAGAATCTCTACATACACCCTGCATCCTCCAGAATCCCCCCATACACTCTCTCTTCACCATCCAGAATACTCCTTTACAACCTCCTTCCTATAAAATCCTCTATACACCATGCAACCTTCAGAATCCCCCACCATACACCCTGCATTCCACAAAATACACCATACAGTCTTTATCCTTAGGAATCCCCCCTTATATACCCCGCACCCTCCAGAATTCGCCCTGCTTCCTCCAGAATCCCTGATACATTCTGCACCCTGCAGAATCCCCCAGCACACCTTCT
>NW_017306333.1:463500-510056 GCF_000935625.1 Nanorana parkeri
CACCCCCCCCCCCACCAAACACCCTACTTCCTACAGAATACTCTCATACACCCTGCACCCTCCAGATTCCCTCGCCATAGACCCTGCAGTCTTTAGATTCCCATACACCTTGCATGGTTGTAGTTGCACACTATTTGTGCCTAGCCAAGTCATACAGCCCACCCCCTCCCAAAAGATTATACCGGCCGTCCATCCAAGCATTCCGAAAAACTGATAGGCAGACCTAATTGGAATGTACATGTAAAAGGGCTCTTATTACAAAATCCAGCTGGCTACAAATATTTTCACGTGTTTACTATTTTATTATTATTATCATATATTGTGGATAATTTACACAGAAAACAATTTCTACTATCCATAACAAACCAGTAAAATCAAGATGCTTTTGGCTGTGTTCCTTGAAACCAACAAATCCCTTCCTAAATGCAGTCTCCGCATCCTTTATGTGAAATGCTTGTTTGCCCAAAGCTTGTTATTCCATCTAGGATAAAAGGTATTCATAATTCTGCAACTCAGCTGTGAGAGCATGTTGTTCTTAGTACTTCAAGATCAAAACATATGCATGACCCCCAGAGCTCCAATACTATCATGTAAAAGCCATAAGACAGACATCATCAGGTTATACCAACCTAAGCCTAATAGCCTAAGTTTCCAAATAGGGACAAATGATAAAGTGTCCCTGATACCACAGTGTTGCTCCCTCTGTAATGTTATCTTGGCTACACACTATTTGTATAGGACATAATCACATTGCTATTATCATTGTTATTAATCATTATTAATAAAAACAAACACACCACAATCCTTTTTTTAAAAACTAAGTTTTTTATAGTATCATGCTTCTCAGTTTCAAGTACATGTGCACATATAGATAGTCATTCTTGAATGGTAATGTTTAGCTGTAGCATGCCTCAACCTAAAAAGAGTAGCCCCCATGATTAATGATTAAGTGGCAGCCTTCCTTGTGCTGCTCTGACATGATCTGTGCTCTCGATCAGAATATCATGCAAGAGATATAAGCATAAAACCATTCCGTGGATATTCATTTGTGACACCTATCTGTTTCTTCATGGATTATTAAATGTTTCATTCTTTAAAGTAGAATTCTGTTTTTATAGAGCAGGGTTAGGATCCCTGCCCAAAATATATAGCTGTTTCTTTCCCAAAAGGGGAGATTTTAACTCAATTCCTGTCCCAGAAACATAAACAGAAAGTGAGTGGAAATCTCCACTACGTGATAAAAAAAATTCCACTTTTGACAGTGGTGACTGGAACAGTGACTGCCATCAAAGGATATTCCCTTTACTTCAGTTTGAGTGACAACTGTAAAATTGTAGATTTCCACTGGCTCAAACAGGAAGTGAAAGGAAATATTCCCAGCATCAAACACAGACAGCAATAAAAGCCATACAGAGTTTCCAAGAGGGTTATTCACGAAGGAGCCGAAGGATTAAGCCGAAGCATCAGCTAATCCTTCGGTCACTTCGGCCGCCGGAGCCCTCCGGTCCAGCCGGCCTGAAGGGCTGCTGTACGGGCCTGGTATGACTTTGGGGGGAACCCTGTGCACTTTTTTGTTATTTTATTTGTAACTTGGGGCACCACGCCAGGTTTTTTTCTTTTTTATTTACATGCAATTTTTAAATTCTGCTCGCTACCTCGTAGGTAGCGAGCAGAATAGCCAAGTTGAATACCGTTTGGCAACATTCGGCTATTCACTCACTGCCGTTTGGCCCTTATGAGAAAAGGGCAAAGGGCAGCAAGTGAACTGCTGGAGGTTTGGCTCAGCCGATACAGGTGTTCTTCACTTCGGCTCTGTTGAAGATGCTGAGCCTGTTCGACTGAACTAAAGCCAGGCGATGTACGGCTGATTTTAGCCAATGTACGGCTGAAATCAGCCATACAGGGCTGAAGTGAAAAGCTGAACAGCATTCGGCTCACTTCACTTCAGCTCAGTTATTCACTTGGCTGCCTTTAGCAGCTTAGGGAATGACCTCCTATGTCTTCCCTGCTCTATTCATAACAAGAATTTTTTTTGTATAATTGTATTTCTATACTGCTTTTCTACTTAAAGCGTTTAGGAGGGGAAGCAGCCATATTGGGCATGCTCAGTTAAGCCTTTTGAGCTCCCATCATGTCTTTGGAGTGTGGGAGCAAACTGTAGTCCCCAGAGTAAACTCACACAAACACAGGGAGAACATTCAAACTCCATGTGAAAAGTATACTGGTTGAGATTTGAAACAAGGACCCCTACTGCTGCAATCAAGAAGCACAAACCACTTTAGCCGTTTTACTTTATGAAAAGAAGCAATGCTCAAGATGGGAATAACAAAGAAAAGCCATACATTCCCTTTTACAGTTATATTTTGATAGACATTTTACTAGGAACGTGTGCTGCATTCTAATAAAGGGAAGAACAGAGAAGTTAGACACATTCACCAATGCTTTTATGACATCCCGTTCTTCCCACTTGTCTTATGTCATTTCATCTACAACAGATGCAAAGTATTTGTACAGGATACTGCCTTCAGCCTCCCTCCTCTCTACTATTATTCTGCATAATGGACCTATTGTGCATCCACCCTCACATTTACTTCTTACATAAGAATAGAAAGCCCTTTGGCTTCTTAATCTCTTGTTGCACTAATTTAATTTTAAAACACACTGTTGCTGCAACTGAGCACCTATTCCTGTAACTAATTTACCAATTATATTCTTTAATGCTTTTTCCATTGTTTCCTGCAATTTTCTTAAATGCTTGTATAAGCATGCTAGTTGTGTCTCATTATTCATTTGGTTGCTAGGATACAGGCAGTTATGATACAGCAACATCCTAATATTGGCTTCAAGAAATTTGACGCCATGATCACATAACAGTTGCTTTAGGGTCAATTGCCATATGCAAGGACATAGAAGATCTGAGTAGGAGTGGCTTGTGAACGCTTCTATATGCTTATGATGGCAAAGGAAAGCTTCTTGTCGAATTTCCAGTGCTTGTTTAGAATACTGGTTAATAAGAAAATGTCTGCAAGCAATAGTCAGCATAATGATTTGCATATTTAAATAAATAACTCATTCTGAGACACAGATGTATGGATTTGCTTTTTAATAATACAGATGAACAAATGTTAAAACGTATTGATTCTGGGGACAGAACCCATTGTCACACGATTAAGGTGACACTAAACCCAGGAGTTAAATCTTAAAAATGCATTCAAGTACCTTAACTATTAACAAAAATGTATCTTATCTGTGTATCACTCAGCTGTAGATCCTCAAATCATCTCTGAATTGGCGCTCACACTGTGCTTTCTTCTGGAGGGTGGCTACTTTTGTTCCCCATGGTCCCTGTGTGTGTTGTAAAGTAGTCACCGCTCCAAGGTCACTCCCATGATGGACTGCAATCCAAAATTGATTTTTTTTTAAAAGAGACGACGGGACGGGGAAAAAGTAAGAAATAACGGTAGTGTCCTGTTTAAAACGGGACATATGGTCAGCCTATATATGGCAGTCATTCAACACAAAATGGCTGAAAAGTCATAAGGAAATAGGTAACAACAGCAACTGACAGTAAGGCTAGATATGTAGATTAATTATTTTTGTTAAGGTGCTTAGACATCCATTTAATATGATGAACAAGTGTAAATGAATATGTATACTTTTGAGATAAGAATAAAAAATGTTCTCATTTAATCAGTGTAATGCCAGCAGTGATAATCACGATCTCTATATAGCACCTCCTTCTGTGAAGTAACCTGTGCTCTCACATGGGGATGGGGGATTAGGAGCCCAAAGCTCTATTAAAATGCATTGTGTCCTGAAAGCCCAGACTAAAATGTATTTTCCTATTTAGTTTCCTAGCTCATGCAGTTTATAAGCACATCTTGGAAATGATAGATTAGAATAATTATTTTCAATTACGCAAATTATTTATTTTATCTCAGATGCAGTCACCAAAGTAATCTAATTCTTCAATCTTCATTCATATCCTTTTGTTTTTCAAAGCCAGCAACACACTGAGACAGATGAGTGTACATCCAAAAAACCTAACACCCAAGTAATCTGGTATAAGCAGTCAGGTGTAGTGAGGAACACAAAGACCTGTATTTTGGAAAGACAAAACAAATCCTTGGCAAATAGATGGTCTAACATAGGAGGTTGAACTCTGCGGTCTTCTTTTAGCTAAAGGAAAAGAGGCATCCTTTTAAGCAAGGTGCACATTTTGGACATGAGCACAACTGGTTTGCAAGAATAAGGTAATCTATGGTAAAGTTATGACCCACCCTGACAGTAGCTAACAGGCTAGTAACACTGAAATGAGCCATGTTGAAGAAGTAATAAGCTCTGTAATGGAAGAACAAATTAAACAGTGCACAATGACAATGCCAATCCAGTATCACACTCACAATATACTTTTGAATGCAGCCAAGTTGTGCAGCCATTTATTCCCCCCCAGCTTTCTGTAAAAAAGCATGGCCTGAACGCATTAGGCAGGGATAAGGGAACGACAGTGACACAGCCGTATTCAGGCCCAGACTGGCCATCGGGCATACTGGCCACATGCCTGGAGGGCCAGGCCAAGCCGAGCTGTGCTAGGTTGAACACAATCATCCTGATTGTGCTTGGCCCGGCATGGCTCAGCACGCTATGCCCAATTGCCTGCTCCAAGAGCTCGAGTGACATGTGGTACTCACCATGGAACCATATTTATCCTATACCTGCCTGTCCCCCATAGAGCCTGTACTGTATGTGCCACCCATAGAGTCTACACTCTCGGCTGCCTAATTTTTATCCAGGACTAACAGGCCAGGATGAAACATTGTGTGTTTCATGGTATAAGTGACAGGCATGTACGGCAGCTTACCACTGCCATCTTTGACATGACCTTTATAAATGTCACTGCTCAGAGACATTTCAACAAATATGGCATTGACGTCATGCTGAGAGAAAAAGGTAAAAAAGAAAAGTGAAGGATAGAAAATAAATTAAAGTGTGCTGACATTGACACGAGTACACGGTATGTGTTTGTATATTCACTGGACCATTTGATGTGGACATTTTGGTGTGTTTTTTTCAGCCCCGATAATTTAGCACATATGTAATGGTGCCCAACTTTATGATGAATTTACGTGTTCTAGGCAGATATGTGGCTTTTGTCTTCTGAAAATGCCAATTGTCTAGCTGTCATGCTGATTCAATCTACACAGCAAAAGGTGGGAGTGCAAATCTAATCTTGATGTACAAAGCCTGAGCACCCAGTCACATTTATTTGTTGGGCTAACGTGCTGTAAAAAGCACATTTTACAGAGCCTTAGCCCAATACAGTATATAGTAATAATAAATAATGTGCTGAGCTGATTATCAATCAAAACATAACAAACAAATCATAAACATCTGTGCAATAAAGTCCCATGAAGTGAAAGTTCAAATGTGATCAAAAACTATATATATAAACTGCTTAAAAATTGTGAAAGTGATAATAATAATGATCTTCTATCAAAGAAATCTTGCAGACCGCACACCAAATAGATGCTCCAATCCACCTGTGATGAAATGGTGATATACATGTGGGTGCTCACCTGAGCTGATGACCAATAAAGGTCATAAAACACTGTTCCCTTCTTGGTGGGGAAGGAAACCTTTTAGGCATATACTCCAGACCAGCTCATGATGATATTCATCCAAAATGAGACAAGCAACAAACGCATAGTGCGTATCGTCCAGCAAGTCAAAAACGTTAATCTTTATAAAAACGTACGCACATGGGATTCAAATGAATAAAATGAGTAAAACAGCAGAGATAGATACAGTCAACAGTCCAGCACAGTTATCCACAAACGAGGGCGCTCTCTCGTCCTTCCGGCCAGATCAGAAAGGTGACGTCAGTAGCTCCGCCCACCCCAACGTGCAAGCTGCAGTCATTTTGAATAGCACCACAAGGCACTATTACAGAAGGGGCAATAACCCACACTGCAGACCCTTATTCAGAAGCCAATCCTAAAATTCCAGCATAGACTATTCTAACTAGAGCCTTCCTCAGAAAAGCAGATGGTACCGACACAGGGGTGAGCAAAATATGTATAAGTGTGAACAGTTTGCATTGTTTGTTCACTTCATTTAAAATGTTAGCCTAATAAAATATAGAATGTATGGATGAGGGAAAAGCAGGAAGTGGCTATAAAAGGCTGGTGGAAATGCAAAAAAATGGTAAAAAAGGGAAAAGAGGGTAAAAATTGACAATTGTTTATGATACACGGATACATAGCGCTTTAACAAACTAAATGTCATCCACTTACGCTTTATATATTCTTTAAAGTGTATTTCCACTTTTGCAGCCATATTTTATAGTTGTTATATATTCTACTTCACATAGCATAACTTATAAAGAAAACATATAGAAAATTTAAAAAACTGCTTGGGTGATACATTGTATGTTAATGTACTTTTAACCCTTTCGCTACATAAGGCATATGTCAGCAACAACACCAATATGTCAACCGCCTGCTAGCTGCTATAGCAGCCAGGAGTTTGTTTATATTTTCAAAGCAAGATGTCTTGTGTTAATTTACTTTCACATGTAAGTTCACATGATGCCCACATCCCCCTTTCCCCGCATCCCATGCCATGTATCTCAGGATTACCTTTCTCTCCTGTGTGACTGAGAACCTTCATGGCAGGTGTCAGGATGGAGAGCAGCGGAAGATCATCAAACATCCATTCACAATTCTCCCTTCTGAAGAATGACACTGGAAGTGATCAGGTCTGATCACTTCTGGGTTCAGTGCTGTTATTTACTAGCCTGCCTGGCTGGTTAAGAAGTTAATTGAGCACAATCTGTGCTCATTTAGCTTCAACAGAGTGCAGGGGTGACATTAAACACTTGATCACCGGGGTGTTAAACCCCCTTCCTGGCCAGGCCATTTTTCAGTATTCAGCACTGCGGTATTTTGACTGACATTTATTCCATCATGCATCACTGTACTGAAATGAAAATGTATACCATTTTTGGAGGACAGATAGAGCTTTCTTTTGGTGGTATTTAATCACCACTGGGATTTTTATGTTTTACTATATAATGAAAAAAGAACCAAAAATTTTGGAAAAAAAAAACTGCTTTCCCTACGTTATGTTATAAAACATTATTACCCAATTGTTTGGTAAAATATAAAAGACGGGGTCACGTTGGGTAAATAGACACCAAACATGTCAAGCTTTAAAATTGCATGCGCCCACAAAATCGCAAAAAACTACCATGCCTAAAATTGGCCATAGGCAAAACTTTAAAAGCTTTTACCGCTCATCAGTTTAGTGTTATCAGTGATTGGTGGGCCTAGAATTATTGCTCTCACTGAGACGTTTGCGGCTATATGTAACATGTGTGGCGTAAACTTTGTTTTTTCACGTAGGCACACCCGTATTTTTTTTTTTTTAACACTTAACTTGATTGCAATCACATAGGGGACTAAAAATCCCCCAATCTGATAGCTAGAAAAAAAATGTCTCTTTATGGAGACATCAGGGGTCCCCCAAGGTCTGCTTCATCAGCTTCTTTTCTGACTCTTAGCCAGAGAAATGACAGTTAAAGGTGGAAGTGATGTAATACACATTGCTTCTGCCTTTAGAGAGAAGAGGATAGATCAGCAGTGGGGGAAATGCTGATCTCTCCTCCTCATCTCTAGTAGCAGCCGCTGTATATGTACATCCACCTGCCGGGAAGGATCCATCGTCCGCCCGTATTTTTACGATGGGCGGGGAGAAAGGGTTAAGAGTCTAATAGACACTTGGGGGGTGATTTACTAACCTAAACACACGCACGCACCAGGTGTGTGTGATTTTCACACAGCAAAACGTATTTATCAACCAAAAAGTCTCTAAAAGCATATTTCCACTAATGCCATATATGGAAAAATCATGCACATGATGCATATATAATGCTGCTTTACAGTTTAGACAAAAATGATTAGCTCATGCATTTACATTCCTGCATTCATCAACGCAAGCAACATAACATAGAGCTAATTTACACCACATTACCTTGCAATTCATTGCAGGGCTTTGCACAACACACCTGCTGGGTGTGTACACACTACAAAGGTGTTTCGATTCCTCCCATAGATCATGCTGGGAGGGAACACACTACAGAGGTGTATACACATTCGTGGTGTGTTTAAAAGGTTAGTAAATCAACCCCTTGATGTCTTCTTAAACTGAACCTATCACCTACACTATGTATATAATACAGGTTACTGCCTTGTGATAGCAATAAAGTTAGGTTAAAGGAGAACTAGGGGTTAAGGCTTTTCCCCATAGTTCTCCTTAGCGTAACGGGAGGACACAAACTAGCGTCCTCCCGTCACCCTCAGCTCAGTACAACTCGCGGTATACTGAGACACGCAGCTACATAGTTACATAGTATTTGGGGTTGAATAAAGACTTAGGAATACTTGTATCCCTGAATATTACGGTCCCTCAGGAAATCGTCCAAAAGTTTCTTGAACAATTCCACACTCTTAGCTGAAATCACTGCCGTTGGCAGTAAGTTCCAGACCCTAACCGCTCTTACCGTGAAGAAACCTTCGCCCCTTGTGCTGGAATTTTTTCTCCACCAACTTTAGGTGGTGGCCTCTAGTCTTTGTAATGGAGTTAATTTTAAAGAGTTTGTTGCCAATGTTGCTGTCACCATTGAACATCTTGTACATGAAAATCATATCCCCCCTTAATCTCCTTAATTCTAGCGTAAACATGTTTAAGGTCAGAAGCCTTGTCTCATAGCTCTGGTCCTCCATTCCCCTAATTAGTTTTGTTGCCCTCCGCTGGACTCTCTCCAGTTCAAGGACATCCCTTCTCAGTACCGGCGACCAAAACTGGACCGCGTACTCCAGATGAGGTCGAACCAACGATCTATATAGTGGCACAATTATAGACTTGTCCCTGCAATACATCCCCTTCTTAATACAGTACAAGACCCTGCTAGCTTTGTTTACCGCAGCCTGGCACTGCAAGCTACCATTCAGTTTGTGGTCTACAATGACCTCCAAATCTTTTTCTATTTCTGACTTCCCTAGCGGCATACCCATGATTGTATAGCCTATTTGTTTATTTTTATTTCCAAAGTGCATTACTATGCATTGTCCAAAAACAATGCTAAAAGCACCACACCCCCACATACATCTAACATTTTTTTCTGCTCTCTGAGCCTTCCTGTCCCAGTGATGCCCATACCACCTGTTTCTTGTACGAGTATCTCTGGGACAGTAAGTTAGGGTGGAGTTACAGCAGACACCAACAAAAGCCTATAATGCTCTATTGTATATTGTATAACCAGGCCTATGTTCTATTGGGTGCATAGTAGGATTGTAATTTTCTCTGTATTTTTTTAACATAATTCATCATTTATACATATTTATGTGTTTTTCATGAGAGCGTGAAGACGCTCTAGAATGGCACAGATTGGATTTCTGCGGGATTAGAATTCATACATTCATTTTTTACTAAAGTCAGCTTATTTAGGCAAAGAGTATGCAAATTGCAGTAGTCCATAAGAAATGAATCAGGCATTATCGTTCACTGATGAGACTAATGCAGCACAGCATAAAACAAGATGACAGCTTATCCATGCCACACAGCTATGCTGTTACATGTAGCACTGGGTGTAAGTTCCTTCACATTATGCACAAAAGATTCCAAGTGATCAGTACTTTCTGGCCCAGGCTGCTTAGTATAATTCCTTATTGTACAGGTGAAACTCGAATAATTAGAATATCGTGCAAAGTTCATTTATTTCACTAATGCAACTTAAAAGGTGAAACTAATATATGAGATAGACTCATTACATGCAAAGCAAGATAATTCAAGCTATGATTTGTCATAATTGTGATGATTATGGCTTACAGCTCATGAAAACCCCAAGAACCCCAAATCCACAACCTCAAAAAAGTAGATTATTACATGCAATGAAGCATTGGAGGGGTGACACCAAAATTACTGACATTTTGGTGTCACCCCCCTCTGAAAAGTCAGGCGCTCGGTCATGGATCAAACGCCCGACAGCATCAGGAGAGAGGAGGGGACCCAGCGGCATACCTCATCCCGCCGGGTGACTGTCCCCTCCTCTCTGCTGGCGATCACCAAGATGGCCGCCGGCAGGTACCAGATGACTGCCGCGTGCGCGCCTGCGATGACGCCCCTGGGAATATGTATTGTATATATGAACTACATATAGAATACACACAGCAGTAATAAGAGTTACAATTCTCCCCTGCTAACATGAATGGGTTAAATGATCCATAGTACAACTACATATTATGTACTATGGATAATTTAATCCATTCATATTAGCAGGGGAGAATTGTAAATATATTGTCTGCAGTGTATACTCTATATGGAGTACATACAGGTGAAACTCGAATAATTAGAATATCGTACAAAAGTAATTGCAGTTAGTGCTGCAAAAGGGGCCCAAACCAAGTACTGAGTACATATGCATGCTTGTACTTTTCGGAGGTCCGATATTGTTCTATGTACAATCCTTGTTTTATTGATTGCATGTAATAATCTACTTTTTTGAGGTTGTGGATTTGGGGTTCTTGGGTTTTTCATGAGCTGTAAGCCATAATCATCACAATTATGACAAATCACGGCTTGAACTATCTTGCTTTGCATGTAATGAGTCTATCTCATATATTAGTTTCACCTTTTAAGTTGCATTAGTGAAATAAATGAACTTTGCACGATATTCTAATTATTCGAGTTTCACCTGTATATGTCAAGCGGTAAGATGGGTTTCAACAAAAATCACAGTCTTTATTATATCAGCTACAACTTAGAAACAACACTGCATTAGAAAAGTGTCAAAGTTACTTAATCTGGACATATCTGGACAGTGTACATACTCAACAGATAGTTGAATATATCAAATGCAAAGAGCCACCAATACAAGGTATCAAAAAAGAAACAGGAAATAGCTGTGCCATAATACACCTATTACTTATGTACTGTAAACAATGATGCAGACAGTGCAATGGTATAAAAAGGATACAAATTGAAAAATTTGTAAATGCACAATTAGCACTGTAGCACAGTCTGCATAGAATGTAGTACTCTGTAAACTTATATGAACATATGAGCACAAGTATGTTACAGCAATGAAAATAAAATATGGAACTAAATAAAACAGTCAACCTAAAGCATTAACATTGAAGACAGACAAAGTGTAAAGGCACGATTACGGCCGCGCATGCGCAAAGAGCTAACAGCGAGAGTCGTGGAAAACTGTGCATGCACGAGAATCGCGGCAAATTGTGCATGCGTGAGAATCGTGGCAAAGTGCGCATGCGCGAGAATCACGGCAAGATGCGCGGGAAGGCGCACAGGAAGTTAGGTAGCTGTCTTAAATCCTATGACTATATGAGGAGCTTTATGTATTTATGTATTTGACACCCAAGGCTGCTCTATACAACACAATTATTTTTAATAATGAGATTGAAATGAAACAAATAATAAATATGAAATGCAGGCAATTACATTTTAGATTCCTAACATTAGTGATCAATAGGTTAATGCCCACTTACATTGATAGTCAGTGCAAAGGTGCCCCTTACACAGGTAGTTGTATTACTATATTAATAAATATTCTTTATATTAAGTTATCTTGGATAGCACTAAAGCCATGAATAGAATCCCCAAAGCAACAGTCTTTCTTACTACAGAGCAACCAAATTAGCAGCTAGCACATTGTCAAGCTAAGCATCTGGAGAAGAACTACTGCTAGAGTCCAAATTTAGAATACACATTACTGCTAAGAAATTGCTTTTAACATTATATGACCAAGAGTTAAATGTGTGCTGGGAAACCTGTAAGACCATAGAAATTCAGCAGCTTGCAATTATATCTGCGGGTTTGACATGGATAGAACCTGAGAGTTAGACCTGAGACTACTATTTTTGTAACCTGTCATCTGTTCTGAGGTAAAGGGGTTCTAAACCCTCCGTTTTTTTTTTGCTTATATCTACTGCTAGCATGCAGTAGATATAGGCAAGAAGTGTAAAAAAAAAAAAAAAAACACTTAAAATAATTTTAAACTTACCTCGTTATCGCCGCTCGCCCCGGGAGACGAGCAGAGACGCAAGGTAAGTCTATGGACGCGTGCACCCGCCTGCAGACACCGCTGGATTGGAGAGACAGCGCAGTCAGCGCTGGATCGGAGTGACGTCACACCGCTGGAGGGACAGATGAAAACATGGGGAAAGAAGAGGAAGATTGGAAAAAGAGACATAATTTAAGGTAAGTGCTAACATTTACATGGGGGGAGGGAAACATTTTTTAGCCTTTAATGTCACTTTAACTAAAATGTGCTTTTTTTAAAGTCTTTTTAATTGTGTGTTCCTTATTTCACTGATACTATTTTGAGAGACTTAAATCACATTTATGTAACTAATATAGAAAAAGAAAATGCTACAAGATCGACTAGCTACACAGTAATGCTATTTGCATAGATGATACAAAGACACTTATGACTGAAAAACACCTTCAAAAGAAAATCACACTTATATTCAGTTTCCTTGGGGTAATTGCAAATAAACTTAAAGCCCTTTTCATGCGATTCGATCAGCAGGGAATCTGTGCATTGATCCCCTGCTGATCGGAATAGATGTCAACGTTGTGACATCCGTGTCCGTCCAGTTTTTTCCTCCATTTTGCATGAAGGAATAAACTGAAATTACCAAACTCATGTTGGTCTAAGGTGAATCAAATGTAAACGGACTTGTGTCTGTGTACATCACAATACCCCCGATCTGGCATGATCAGGTCCGGTGAAAATGGATCTCTGGTCCGTTTTTTTTCTGTACCCGGCTGGATCCAGGGGTAACCAACATAGGCCCCTTAGATTGGTGGTCAGTGGGAGAAGGGCCACATTATTATGGTAATCAGTGGGAAGAACGCTCCTTATATTGGTGATCAAGGGGAAGAATGAGGCCCTTATTGATAGCTAAAAGGTTAATTGAGGTCAATGGCAACTTATCTGAAAGCAGAAATTGTTGAACCCTTGCAAAGCTTTAGAGAAACTCTAGGGATCCATGGAACCCTGGTTGAGAAAAACTGACTATAGATTCACATCCCACCTAGAATCTTTGTGAGATTCTTCCTTATAATTTCCCCTTTATGTCAGCCCCTCTATGCCTTGAAACCTACAGGATGTTAAAAAGACACTGTCCCTTTGCTGATCCAGGAATGTATACTTACCCAGCCAAACACCCTTGACACTGGAGGAGCCCTAGCCAAGAGATAAGATTCCAGGTATGTGGGAACACGTGCCTTCCCCTATATGACAGGGCTCAGGCTTAAGCAGCCAATCACCAGGCCCAAACACTGTCACGAGCAGGTTGCCATGGCCCCTGTCGACGCTCTGACACCAGTCAACACATTAGCTTAGAGAGGCAGGGATGCTACAGTGTTGAAAGAAGATGACAGCGTGGCCAGGTACAAACGTGTTGTGAGAGATATACAGAGCTTCCAATACTGACCTCTTCCTGAAATTGGTAGTTGACTAGCTTTTTTGTTGTCCTTCTCAGGAGTCAGAAGTCCTTATCTGTATACTTGTTCCAGTCAGCTTTTTCAGAGTGGCTGCCATTGCTTGCCATTTTTTGCATTTTCAGAAGGTCATCTGTAACAGCTTCCATGTACAGGTTTACATTACCCTAGTGGACCAGTAGTAAATGTTTTGAAACATGAGAGATGCTGAACATTCAGATGAGTGGATTGGGAATGTGCTCTGCAATCTACCTTTTTAAGTGTTATGATTAAGGGAAACGTTTTGGATAAACAAGTCAGCAGAGATCATTTTAACCCCTTGGTACATACAATAACTAGCATGTTACACTAGACAGTCTAGGTCTAGAATTGCTGATCAATTAGGCTTTTCACTATTAAAATCTGTCAGATGATGGTGTATGTCTATCTGCATGGCCTACAAAGCCTGTAAGTGTTCCTAGCTTTAAATGTAGTTTTCCACGGACTCAGGCCACTCAGCAAAGTCTGTTTAAGGGCTTTTTTTCCCTCATTATTATTCATCCAAATCTCCAAAAGTTCTGCACATGCAGGGTTTGTTTAGCATAACAATGAACAAGTACATATTTGTGCTATTCTGTAGCACAGCTCTGTCTATTCCTCCTTAGGACAGAGCTGCCCCAGTCTCAGCCTCTCTTAGACATCATTTGGGCTTGGCCGCCTGCCTGTATAGGTTAGACAGACCTGGACACGCATTCCCCACATATTTAGCAAGCTGTCCACATAGGAGCAAAGGCTGAACAGAGAACACTCCCTTTTGTGGGCAACATCCATCTGACTCCAATCAGCTTTAAAAATGGTCAGGAATCCTTCCCTGTTGAAACAGGCATCATCTGCATCTCCATAATGGCAGACTATCTGCCTACAACAGTGTGTAAAGAGAGTGCTTGCCCTGGAGCTAGAATTATATGTACCTTTATGGTAAATACATGCACGCTGACTAATGTGAAAGTGTAGCGCTTACAGGTATACTGTATATTATCACGTGCATATACTCATAGAGATCCCACTTTGGCCTTCTTTTTTATGATAAAAAATATACCGTATTGTTGTATATCATTACATATTAGAAATTTATTCAGGCAGTTTTGCAAAGTTCCCAAAATATTCACTTTAAAGACTTGAGTAGACCGATATTTAGGATCAATCTGATAGCCCATCGCAGCTCCTTTAATTTCAGGCTGCAACTTATGCAAGTAGATATCCGTGAAGCTCCCTGGCAGGGATCACTGGACTCCATGGGGGAGTTTACTCACCGTGCATACAGTTGTGACATTTCATTGTTGACTCACACATTTATTATCATACTGGAGCCTGTGCAAGACGAAAAAGAATGTGTTCTTACCGTATACACTTCAATTCAAGTGCGCCAGCTGAATGATTTAGACTTTGCAATATCCATTTAATCTGCTAGATGTCCAGCAGGCCTGATCTCATGTGTGCGTGAGCAACATCTGGCAGTGAACAAGTTAACGTAATTCACTTCACTGAAGATTCAGCTGAAAGGCTAGAAAGGATTTTGTTAATCAGGATTTAGCAAAAATTCCTGCTATATGCATATTAACATTTCTGTGAAAATAGAATGAATTTGTGATGATAAAGTAGAGGATTCATAGTGTTATACCTCAAAGCTAGCTTTGCATGACACATGACTAGGGTTGTGACCATGAAGCTAAAATATAATTTTCACTCCATCAAGAAGATAAAGCCCAGAGGTGGCAATTTCCTCTACATTTTCAGAGTCAACAAAGACATAGAATGTTTCCCTTGGTTGCTTGGCAACTAGCTTCTAAATGTAACACAGTACTAGATGTTAGAACAGTGCGCAATGGTAAAATTAAGTTTTTTTTTATTGACCCCTTTAACAGTTGTTTTTGGAAGGGATATGAAGACAAAACTGGATGGTTAATGTTTCTTGCAAACTCAATACTTGGTATGGATAATAATGAAAGATCAATGACCCATTTAGCCAGGCATTTAATCTCTGCGTAACATGTTCCAGGTAAAAAGTCACTTTTCTGATGTTTCCTACGTTTTTCCAGAAAGCACAAAAACACTTAGAAAAATGAATATGTGCCACAGATATAATCCTTACAATGCCTCATCCACTCTATGCATGTCAATATCCATTGTGAGAGCTTTTATCTCTATAGTGTTATGAGTGCTTTTATAGTCTGCTTATAGCTCACAAAGCAAAGAAAAGAGACTTGCGAGTGGTAAGGAGAAAAAACAACAGCTTGTATGGAGGACTGAGAAAAATGCATTTATTCCCAGCTGCAATCACAGAAAACCATTACTATGCTCCGCTATATCTCAGGAATCAAAGTCTATCTTGGAATATTGGCATGTACTCTAGTAACTGACTGTCAACATATGCAGCATGTGTAGATCTAGAATAGCGTGTTAGGTCATTAATGAACACAGTCTTATTTTTCATTTTATTTAAGCCATGGATAAGTGGCATCATTTTTGTGAACTTTATTTACAGGGTAATTCACTATAGCCCTATTCCCTATAGCAAGTACAGCCGCCAAAGGTGGCCGAGCCGAAGGCATATGCTTCGGCTCAACTGAGCTGAAGTGACAGCGAAGTGATGCGAACGGCCTGCTAAAGACAGTTAATTCGGCTATTCACTCATTGCCGTTCGGCCCTTATGTGAATAGGGGCGGGCGGCAGCGAGTGAGCTGCCTGAGCTTCGGCTCAGCTGATCCAGACGTTGGATCGGCTGAGTCGAAGTCCTTCTGCAATTCAGCTTAGTCGAACATGCAGAGCATTTTCGGCTGATCAAAGTGCAGCCAAAGGCAGCCGATGTACGGCTGAAATCAACCGTACTGAGCCGGAGTGAATAGCCAAACGTAGTTCTGCTCACTTCACTTCGGCTGGGTTATTCACCCAATGAGATTTCTCCTTAGGTGAAATTTCAGAAAAATGCATTGGAATCAATTGCAGGCAAAATTTCTGTTCAATAGTTTTTATTGAGGTTATAAAGCTGTTTAATACAAAGATTACAGAAAACAACACAAATACACTTAGATTAACAAGATTTCAGTACATAAAAGACAATGTTAGCCAATGGGACACAGATATGTAAAGTATCAACAAACAAGGTGATGGACATAGTGAGAGGCAGTGAACGAAATAATTTACCTGCAAAAGAAAAGGAGAAAAGGAAGGTAGAGAGGGCAGGAAGGTTTAAGGGAGGGCTCAAGTAGTAGTGTGTGGGTCTGTGGTCGGGGGAAGCTGGTTGGGTTGTTCAGGCCAATTGGAAGGAATTTCTAAAGATTCAAAGGATTTAAGAGGCGGCAGTCAAAGTGTGAGGGAAGATCATGTTGGTTCCAGGGGGATCACACCTTCTTGAAGATGGCCATTTTATTGGTCAGTATGGCAGTCATCTTATACTTAGACATCATTCACGATACAGTGGATCAAACTTCAAGTGGATCGAGGCTTTTGAATTTGCATATTTTGACTTTAGTCTGTTTAGTTGGGAGGTGAAATTTCACATTTATTTTGCGGTTTATCCCTTCAAGCCACATATTCTCTTCTTTGCAGAAAGAAACCATTGTTTAGAAATATATCTCTAATTTCCAAGCAAAAAACTGCTTATCTATATTACTTTATGCATTTTTTTTTCTGTACCCTACTGTGACCCATATATGTTTGCACATACAGTCCTTCTGATTAGTTGTTAAAACAGAACCTAAAACAGAAGAAAAGTAAAGTAAAAGTAATTTTAGTAGGTGTTTTTTATCCTTTATAGTTGTAGATTGTAGTGTCCACATATGCTGTTATTCTGCATTTGTGTTCTGTAATTGTAATTTGTCTTTCTGTTAACGAGCATGTTTATTAGGGTTATGCTGTGCAATTCATTAGTTAAAGGACTTTTTGGGTGCAAAGGACATTTCTGGATAATCCCTCTACTCATCCCCTACTTTAGTAACAGTGCTGGCTGTGTGGCCTGCTTGTTGGTGGCATGGTCTATGGCCTAGCTAGAAAATACCATTTAAAACCTACGTACAGAGCGTTCAAAGAAGACATTTTTGACCCACCACATTCTTCCGCTCTGGATGTGACATCAAATGTCACATGACATGAGGGGAATTGTTTATAGTTATCCTCAGCCTATGAAAAGGTTGAGAATCACTGCCTTAGGACATGTTTAATATGTTTTTGGGAAATCTTTTATTTCAACGCTCAAATCAAGGAAACAGCAGCATCATGCCGGACTGCTGTTATTTGTTAGCTTGTTTACAAAAGCTTTAACGCAACGTTTTTTTAATTTTCATTTTTGTTTTAAAAATACAGCTTGTTGAAGTTTGGATAATGTTGGTCATTTTTACTGGATCACCTGAACCCATATTTGAAGCACATGCAGTTGGTCCTGCATGATTTAATGTTTATCATAGATCATCATCACTCAACCAACTGGTAAAGAGGTCATTTGGATCCTCGACCCATCCAAGGAAGGACTTAGTAAAGTAAAAACAAGGACCCCTATGTCATAACCCATAGAGTCATGTGGTGCTTTGTCAATATAGGAAACCTGTGCATATCCAGAGCCTAAGAGGGAGTGGGAGAGGTGCTTCAGGATATGAAAGTAGGCAGGAAAGTAATCTAAAGGATAGTTTCATCAGTATACCTAATGGAAACAGTAGCGAATCCAGAAATGTAAAGTGGATTGCAGGTTTTGAAACACTACTGGGAGATTACTAGTCACTATCTTTGACAGTCAATGTAGCTGTAATAGTCTGAGCTGATATGTAGCCAAATCAGCAGAGGGGAGAGTGCCAAGGAATTCAAGGTGGCTATATCAAGTTTAAGATGGACACAGGCTATCTACGCATGCTGAAGGAAGTATTGAAAGATACGTTGCAGTGCCACTGTATTGCTTTAATACAGTCTATAATGTCTCTGGTAAAATAACTAAAGTTCATATACTGATGAGCGGGTGGTATTACTCCATACACCCTGATCGCGTGTTTAATATGAAAACAAATCACAGGTAAGTCATCTACATTACAAGACTTTTTATGGAATATCTTGGTAACAACTCAGTAACTCCTCTGTAGGAGAAGTGCTCAGTTAATAGTAGCTAGTGTGAATACTTGTGCACACAGTGATGTGCACTGTAATCCCACAGCTGTAGCAGCTCGAGGTCAGCAAGGAGTATGGTGGAGTTGAATCCACTATGCAGGCAGGGTTGTGTGAGATTCCCAACAGAGTCCAGTATGGAGAGGACACAAGAGTGAATCATTAACACATGCAGACTAAAGACAGGTAGGCTTGCTGACAAAATCCAGGATATCATGGGTCTGCTGCCGCAAATAGAGATTTCAGGATGGAGCGATGTGTTGCACAGAGTGGGTGAGTGCTCTGCGTCACAAAAACAAGACGCTGGGCAATTCAAAACCTGCGGTTAAATCTAGGAGCCGGCTGAAGGAGGAGGAGCAGTGTGACACCGCTGGAGTGGGCGATGCTGGATGTTGTACCAGCAGCGTGGCCAGGTAAGTTTATTACAGTAGCAGATGATAAGGACTGAGACTCGTATGCAATGAGCAACTGGGCAGATCTAAGGATAATGTGCTGTAAGCAGCTTGTGCGGACTGATCGATGAGATCTGGGCTCAACAATATACAATGAGCTTACACAGGAAACATCGCAGTGAAATAAGCAAGTTGAAATAAGCAAGCACGTAGATTTTTTTATGTTTCTAGTTGTGGATGTTATTAGAAT
Organism: Nanorana parkeri; assembly: GCF_000935625.1. Taxonomy (NCBI): domain Eukaryota; kingdom Metazoa; phylum Chordata; class Amphibia; order Anura; family Dicroglossidae; genus Nanorana; species Nanorana parkeri. The sequence continues at coordinate 482,797 of NW_017306333.1, forward strand.
CACTTACACATGAAGGAACGCTTTTAATTTATGTTAGGGGCTTTTTAAGTTTAAAAAATACATTAAGTGTCAATATTGTGTTTAGAGAGTACACCATAAAAGCTATTAATTGAGAGATATGAAAGTAAAAATTATATAAAAAGTAAAAGTAGTGAAAGTGCTTTGATGCTGTGTTCTCTTAAAGTGACATTAAATCCTCAGATTTTTTAACATAAAACAATACTGTAATGTGTGCCTTACTGTAATCCATGGTTGTTTCCCTTCTCTTTGCTGCTCTTCCTTTTAAATCTGTATCTGTTCTCATGCTGGGCAGAACTTCTGTTTTGCAGCAGACTGCCTTGTCTCTGAAATGGATACACGGTGTCTGTGTATACGTTTCTATAGGCTTGTAACCTGAGCCAGCACTACAGGAAGAGGCCCTGAGCTGCAAAGGGAAGTTCTCCCCAAGCATGACAAGACATGAGGATTTAAAAGGAAGAGAAGCAAAGAGAAGGGAAACAACCATGGATTACAGTAAGGCACACATTACAGTATTGGTTTATGTTAAAAAATCTGAGGGTTTAATGTCACTTTAACAGATTGCCACAGGCGCTGGCCCTTAAGTGCCATCTATTAGATCAAGGACTGTTTTTTAAATGACCATCAAACATTATACTCATAAAAAATAAATATCGATCAATTGCTGAGTAATACATGAATAAAAGACATGATCCTTTGATTCTTACCCTCAACAAAAACTTTTTCTGTATTCCAGCAGATTAAAGACTGTATGCCAGAGGGAATCAGACAAACGATGATAAAGCCTTTCAGTAGTCAATTCTGAGCATTAAAAGAGAATGGTACACAAAAACACAAATAAAATATCACTTTTAATGACATACAAGTAAAAAAGTAAGCCTGTACAAAGTTGTAATTAAACATTTAAAGCATTTCTGTAATTGGAGGTTGAGATTTCTAGCACAGCAGAAGACGTTGTGGTCAATACATCCATCATACACGTTATGACTCTTCCGGGACCAGTTCAAGTAAAATCTAATAGATAATAAAGATCAAAGAGATAACTTCCTGCCTGTACTTTTGTTATGTAGCAGTAGTATTTTTCAGTGCTTAACTACGAGCTGACCAAAGGAAGTTATTAGAAAGACGAGGCAATTCCCAGTAATAAGAACTTTTGACTTAGAAAAACTATTAGCAATTCAGTAAAGCTGAACATTACCTATAACAACAATGATTTTTATTTAATAAGGCAAAGAGCAATGTACAAAATGCAGCACATAATCCATAATAAACAATTATAACTGCCCGCTGCAAACTGATGAGATTTGCAGGGTTATTCACAAAAGGGTGGAAGGTTTGGAGAAGGCAGGAGAAGTGAACAATCTAGGACAAAAAAGCTTTACTTGAAAGTGAGCTGAATTGGAGAATTTTTCCAAATCAGCTATGTTGTCCTAGATTGTTCACTTGCCTTCTCCAAACTCTTCACACTTTTGTGAATAACCCTTTTGGAATAAGAAAAAAAATTGCTGATCCAAAGTGAGAGATAAAGGCAACGGCCATGAGCAGGTAAAGGTAAGCATCTCAACTTTGTAAGCCACTTAGAATTTTGGTCATGTTCCTCTCTTGGAGGATAATCTATTTTTTAACTGGTTACCACCATTCCGAAGAATGTTCCTGTTCATTTTCACAGTTTTCAAATGACCTTGTTTTATACACAAGGGTCCCTGTTGTCTTAACAATGGTATTTGGATTTGTACTTTTTATACAAGCACAATACAATAAGATATTATACTGATGTTACGTACAATTGATGTTACGTACAATGCTTTCCCTTCCGTAGACAAAACAGCAGTATGAAACATGCCATGTTTAAATGGCAATACACTAAATGCATTTCTAATAAGTCAATGTAACTGTGTCAAAGGTGAAAGTCACATCAAATAAAAGTTACGAGAGAAAAAGAATAATTAGAGAAAATATTAATTATGACAGTTTCTCTATAATGTATTAAGGTTCACTGCTAACAAACAACTGAGACAGTCAAAAAGTAAAGCTCATGAACATAGTTGTACAGAGATTACTAGGTGATTTAATGGCTTTCCTGGAAGCAAAGATGTCTTTAAAAAAATCCTTAATTTTCTTAAATCTGACTTACAATGAAATATAAAAATACAATTTAATGCAGATGTGTACTCCTTTATAGATAATTAAAGGTAATTTAGATACTGCTAGCAAAATTACCTGAATCTGTCTTGATATCAGTATCTGTTTATCTTTGCCGAGCAGCACTGGGAGCTAATCAGCCTGTTCTGCATTAACATGTGCTGACAAGAAAAATGCTGACTGGAGGAGAGAGCAAAGTAAGCAGAATAAATTATTTTTCTGTGTACTGTCAAGCCAATCTGCAGGTTGCATGCAGATAAGCGATACTACTGTATTGTTTAAAGAACTATGGGAATTTAAAACACTTACAGTGGGGCTACCCCTGCACTGCAAGGGTTAAGTGCTCATTTTGATCCCTGGTCCAGCTGGGATCTAGACCAGTCTCCACAGCCTCTTCTCTCCTGGGCTCCCGTGGTCTAAAGGACTGCTAACATCATCACATCTAATACAGGTCCGACAGAGTTGCATTAGATGTAAGGGCAGCGAGGGATATTCCCCAGCTAGAGTGGAGCCAGAGCAGACTGAGGATCACGTGAGTATATCAGCATTATTTGAGCCACCTAAACAAAATAAGCACCTTGCAGGGAGGGGGTAGCCCCACTGCAAAAGTAAAGCTGGCCATACACTGTTTTATTTGTTCGTTCAACCTGCAGGCTCAACAAAAAATTAAACAGATTCCTCCATCAATGCTTACAAGGATTGATCGAGGAAACCCCCGCTGATTACTTTGTATCAGCTCATTAGCTGCCAGCTCTGTTCATTCGAAGATTTGCCGACTGGCTCCTTCAGCTGATCGAGGGATGCTGGCCCAAAGGGTGCTGGCAGGCACCCACTGTGCGAATTTCAGCTGGTTCATCAAGAACTGGCTGAAATTCACATAGGGGTCTATTCACGAAGCTGCCGAAAGATCTAGCCGTAGCTTCGGCCGATCCTTCAGCTAGCTTCGGCCCCAGGACCCCTTTGGTTCAGTAGAACTGAAGGGGTGCTGTACGGGCTATTCACTATAGCCCGTACAGCTCCCGAACCTGGCCGAGCGGCTCAGTCGAGCCGAACGCATATGCATCGGCTAGTCTTTTTTTTTCTTTATTCTGACAAATAGCGATGTCAGAATAATAAAAAAAAAAAAAATCCCATTGAAATGCATTGCTACATTACTATTGGCTATTTCAATTTGCAATAGCCAATAGTAAACTAGCATTGTACCCGCCCTCTGCTGCAGTTCTCCATCAGGTCCATAAGCAGAGGGCGGGTACAATGCTTAAAGCAGAATTAAAGTCTTTCTTTTTTGGGGGCATATATCTACTGCTAGCAAACAGTAGATATATGCCCCATGATTTATAAAAAATAAAAAAGTAGTCAAATACATAATTACTTACCTGTTCCAGCGCCGCTCGCTCCCTGCAGAAGAACTCCCGCCTCACGAACGACTTTGAAGGTGGAAGTGTGGGGAGCATGCGCAGTAGAGCGGAGGGGAAAGAATAGAAATGAAAGTGAATGGACAAGCCTGGCAGCCGGGAGTATGCACGCTGGACAGACACCGTTGGACCCGAGGACCCTGGATCAGAGACCGGCACCAGAGCTGGAGGGACTGTTGGAAACCAGTGGCATCAAATAAGGTAAGTGCCCACAGCAGCATTGGGGGGGGGAGGGGTGGGGGGCGGGAGTGGACCTTTAATGTCACTTTAAGTTCCTGGTTCCTGCACATATCCCAAGTGAAAGGAACTTCAGTTGTTTAAAAAATCTGCAAATATATTACTCTGTATAGATTATAATATGGACCATGTATTTGCTTATATCTGGCCATGAATATACAGTTTAAACCAACCATCTTAAACCTGATAGTGCAAATACTAATGAACATTATTTATGAACAATGTACATACTTCACAATGAGTGCTCGTCACCTGATTTGTGGGAGTTTGCACATAAAATAGACCGTGTTCCTGATCAGCCTACACAGAGCTATCACTAGAAAAATGATGTAACTAAGAAGACTAATCACAATGGTGACATTATTCAAACAGCACCTCTGTTTCACATTGTTCATCTCAAAAGAGAAGAGCACATTTTACTATGTAAATGGGTTAGAAAAAAAGATAATTACTCGGAAGTACTTTCTAAATTGCGGCAACTATGAGGATGGTTATACTAACCCTCCTGACAAATCTAAAAACATTAAGGGAGGATCAAGAACAAAGCAAACTATTAAAAGTAAATATCTTAAGAACCTCATGGAGTTGAACAGAAATCACATTAAAGCACAATAGCAGCAGAATATATATCATGTATGTAGGCGTCTCAAGGAACATGTCTGGCCATCTGTTTCTAGTAGATTTTGATTTGCATTTTTCTTTCATGGCATATAATATCTAAAACGTTTATTAGATTATGTTTATTTAACCAAACCTGCTATAGCAGTCTTCCTCCATAAATGTTTAATAGAGGCTTAGCGGGAACCCTGTTCTGTTGTTCCTTATAGGGGAGAAAAACTTTTGTTCATTGAATTAGACTCTCCCACTGAAAAGACATTGAATTACCATTACAGTATTTTATTTTTGGAGATAACTTTGCAACTTTGTTAAAATTCAGTGTCCCGGTATTACCGTATGTATATCCTGCGATTTTCCATTTTCACACTGATTGTCAGAATCACAATCTCCTAATAATAATAATAATAGTTCTACATAACACAAATATATATTTATTTTCTTAACAGATGCAAAGGCTACTAGGATTCTTTTAATTGTGCTATAAAAGGATTAAAGTAATATATACATTACTGTCTACTTGGCAACTGTAGCAAATTTAGCATTTTATTTTAGCAAAAAAAGAAAGCCAGTTTGCCAATTTGAGCTGAGAAGGATGTGTTGTTTTCATACAATTTGGTGTCCCCAATCCTTAAGTCCAGATTATTCCCCAAGTTAAGCTCTCCTCCAACTCCCTCCTCTTGAATGCCAGAGATTTGTCATAAACATCTATAGGTTCAACACATAACCACAGGTAGCGATAGATGTAATTCGCTTCCAAGAAGGGTGGTATCAGAAGCACTTAGTTCACCTATACGATAGATCAGCCACAACCATAAAGGTGTTTAGTATTACTACACCAGCTATATGCCCCCAACACTTAAGCAGCCCATACACCTTACGAATATCGTTCGATTATCGTAAGGTTGATGGGCAGTGTACAACAGCAAAAAATGTACAATCAATCAACTTTTAAGTAACCAGCAGGTTAGAAAACTTTGGTCGATCATACGATTTTCGCAAGGTTGGTGGCATTTCCGTACGTCAAAATTTGTACGATCTACACTGCACATGTGCAGACGTAAATACGTGCTGTAGATTACCGCAATTCGTCCAGTTGCTTTTCTTCTAATTACCGCTGATCCAACCTAGCGTCCGATGATCGCAAGGTGTATGGGCAGCCTTACTCAGAACACTGCAGGTGTTTTCTAAGGTGGAAAACACTAATTGTGTGATTAATGAACATTGAAAAGACAACGACTGGAAAGTTGTTGAAAGAGATTACATATTTCTTCAGACCTATAAAAGCAATAAAAATCAAAGTAGAGAAAAATCAAAGAGCAGAGCTAGGACATAAAAAAGCACACTTTAATATTTGAGAATTACATGATACAAAATAAACCGAAATCTTCTGACTTAGACTTTACATACCAAATAAAAAATATTTTAATCGCAAAGGTGAAATGAAAGTTTCAGCCTTCTTCACTTTACACTTGGCCAAATATGAGTCATTACATTACTCGTATTTCTGCGTCTGTTGTGAGCCTTTCTGGGCATTCATCCCACAGGAAACAGCAGTCTAGAAGTCTGAATAAATATCCTCCCTTTAGCTTTAATCCTCAGATATTAAGTTCAGAAAAATAGAGATGAAGAGGCAACAAGAGGACTATAGGTATATGGGGTTTTGGTTTGGACTGAAGCTTCCATTTTTAGTTTTCTTTCAATCTATGAATATTTTCTCTTCTGTATAGCTTCTGCTTTAACAGCCAGACTTCTTGCACATATGGTGAGAACCACGATCAGTACTCCCACCAGGAAAGTTACTAGTGGCCATAAGAAGCAGTGCAGAAGGACATTAGCATCATGAGATCTTTTCAGCAGCACATCTTCAGGCCTGAAAGACAGTAATAATGAACATATGATTTTAGAAACAGATCAAAAAAATATACCTGCACAATGCTTTCATGTCAAATACAATAACCAACATATTAAGTAGTTCACTTCTAAGGCAGCTATTGAGTTCATGTCACCAAAAGCAGAAAACTATTGTTAGGTAGAGCTTCACAAAGCACTATGAATTTGCTAAGAAAACAGAACATCAGCAAACATCTCCTTTCAGGCAGAGGGAGTCACTGCCATGAGTCATTTAGTTCTATGTCATGTGTACATTTTACCTTAGGCTGTTAATCTCTGTAACTGACAAGCTTTTTTTCAATAGCACTAGTACAAACGAGAGCTCCACCTGTTGGCTACATAATATTCATATGCGATATTTCATATTTACCCTAAAAAAAGAAAACCTGTATAAAACCCACTATATTTTCCCTATAACCCTTTCGCTGCCAAGCCCTCCGGAACGCTTTAAACCTCAGCTGGCCACACCATTTTTGCAATTTTTCCCATCATTTTAATTTTCTATGTATCCATTCCTGTATTTATAGAAAAACATTATCATATGTTTTACCTTCTCTTTAACAAACAAAGGCAACAAAGGCATTAATAATTATATCGAGACATACATTGACAGTACAGAAAACTGCACTAAACATTTAGCAGCATTTTATTTATTTTTAAAAACCAAAAAAAAATTATTCTAATTGCATTCCATTAGTCTAATGCAACTTTTTTTTTCAATGAATTTTCTTTTTCCTTCAAGTGGGCATGTTGTGATGGCATGGTAAATTCATGTATAAAATTATGTATAAATAAAACTCACAAATGTACAGATATTTGCAAATGCACATTTTTTAAAGTCTTGTAGTATTTGACAGGAACCATGGGGTAACCTTTTTATCCCATAGTTCTCTTTAGGGTCACGAGAGGACAAATACTAACATTCTCCCGATACCCAAAGCTCAGTATATAGCGGGCTATAGCTCGGTATATACCAAGAGCGCCACAGCCGGGACAGATCCAGAGAATGCTGTCGAGATCCACCCAGCTGGCTGATTGACAGCTGGCTCTGCCTATCTAGAGGCAGAACCAGCTGTTCCCTCCCTCTACCCCGTCTGTTCCACAGTCAGCGCTGGAGGATCGGAGAGGAGAGGGGGGAATCCCTGCCGGGAACAGTGACTGACTGCCACCGTTCTCTCTAGGGGGATGATCAGGAAGTGAGTGAGCGACGGTATGTGTTCACTCACTTCCCGATCAATAGAGCCGACGTGTGACAGCTTCAATGTCTCACAACGGCTCAAACGATGAGGATGAGTGTAAATCACTCACCTCATAGTTCTCCTTTAACTATGGTCAAGCTGCTACATACACATTTTAAATATGTATAATTGTTGTCAAAGACAAGTATAGCAGTGACATTTTAGCACCCCCAGCCTGCTTATTAAACAATAAAGTAGGAGCAGGACACTGATGAAGAGATGTCTGTGTTCTGCCCTCCTGTATGCATGATTGCATAGTTAGATTGACAGCAATGCAGTAAAAGTCCTACTGGCTGTCAAATATGGCTCTGCCATTCCCTGCCTCAGTTTTGCGTCTCATTGGAATGAAAGGAAGCCATTATTAATTCAGGCTTGGGCATTTGTATTGAAATACTTTAAATGTTTTTTGTTTTTGTTTTGTTTTTTCTTTAAACAAATGCAGGTGTTTCCACTTCTCCTGCTGTATTTGCAATTCAAATATAAAATCAAATATGCGGCACCATTTATTTCTGTTTAACTCTTACAACAACACCATTTTAGCATACGCATAAGTGTATCCTACTCAACTTGATGCCATTAAGGTGATCACTAACTCTTTGGCCCTTTATCCTTCTCCTTCCCCTAGTAATGTGTAAACGTGTGCTCAAATAATGGCACCACCACAAAACCCACAAATCTTGCAGTCAACCACATTATTCCTTAAGATTCTGTTTTCCCATAGGAAGGCATAATGTAACGCTCAGTGGGGTGTGGCTATCAGGATTGTTACTGCAGATTCAAACAGAACCTGGGCACACCTAGTCCCGCCCACCACTTTCTGGATTAACAGCAATGCCCACTGTGAGCTGCAGTGTCTGGGAGAAGGGCATGCAAGACACAAACAGAGGAGGATCTGGCTCAGTCAGGGAAGGTAAAGGAAGTTTATTGTTTACTTTATGATGCATGTGCATCACATTATAGCTGGATTTGAGACCTGTTTAGACAGTCATACAAGAGACTGGAAAAGTGTATTTCCACTTTTGCAGTCAAATCTAGGAAAACCCCTCCATATGTTCATTACGTGTTCCTTTTCACACAGTTTACTATAACTTTAAAAAAAATAGTACCTTTACCTTCAGGTAAGATTTTATATTTTCTCTTTTTACGACACAACCCTTATGGTATTTGGTTAGTAATTTCCCACATACTTTGTACATTATGAATAGGTTTGTGGTCCGTAGGATCTCTTTTTTATTTATCATCTACCTAAAGTACAATAAAATCAAGAGATGTGAAATTCAAGAGCCTCCAGAAAGGTCAGTCATCCTTAAAAGGAACCTGTCAAGTTAGGCATATGGGAGCTGACACTGCTGACCTGATTTTAAAGGTCTATACTCTAGAAATGCATCTTTGTCATGGCTTCACGACTTCTGATTTACTGATTTACTGATTTACTGACCCAAAACAAGCATGTTCCTATCTAGAATTGGGATCATGGAGTTCTACAGTTATTTCAGAGGAAGAGAACCTCTCCACCTCGCAATAGTTTATGACAAGCTGCTAAACAATGCTAAATATAACAGATCCTGTCAATGTTGTAATGGTCCTAGCCTATAAAGTAGAGTCATTTTTAATTCGCATTTAACTTATATCTCTAACTTATAGACTAGTTTTAATGCTTGAATTATCCTGTTCTTAATTTCAAGAAAAAAACATTGTAAACTGAAACTGTTGTTAAAATCCCAACTTAACAACAACATAATAGAGGTCATGTCAGCATTACCACACCAAATTATTTTGAATAGGTGCCTGTACCTTAGGCCTCGTTCACACCATCCTCAGTGCGTTCCGGCCCGTTTGTGGCCGCAATGCGATCGGCTGCACGGGAACGCAAGACACATCAATGTCTGTAGACCGGTCCAGTCAGATAAAATAGTGCTTGCAGCATTTTTTCTGACCGGACCAGACTCCAGGCATTGATGTGCCTTGTAGCAGCAGTTTTCACCCCTTTCCCCCAGTGACAGAGTCTCTTTAAGATTACTTAAAGTGCAAATTCAGCTACAAAAGCTTTGTATAGAATGGGGGGTGAATCTGAACCTCTGTCAACTTTTTATAAATATCTGATTGCCATTAAGGAGAGTAATCTGTCTGGTTTAAAGCACTGTGTGCCAGTTGAAATTATTTTTCCCTCGCTTCCTCTCTTGCCTGATACCAGTCACCTGGACAGGAAACTGAGAAGAAATCACTCCTAACTGAAATTGTAACCCTTTAGGAATATTTAGTTGCAAACGAATCAAAGCTTTTATATTTTTTTGCACAAATAGATTAACAGATCTACAGTATTTCATATGTATACTGTACTTACAAACCATATAAAAGACTACAGTTCCCCTGTTATATGTACACATTTTATTAATTTTTATTAAGTATCTTTTTTTTGTACTGTTAAGAAATAAGACACATGCTCATGAAGGCAATCACCAAGGATTCCTTATATCCAGCGGAAGGTATCTCTTGTGTTCCATATTTTATATCAATGAGCATTGTCTATAGCTTTAAAAAGCAAATGTTATAAAGGTGAGAAACTGGTTCTTTTCTTAGAAGTCAGCACGTGTGCTGCTGCTGACAAGCCCATGCATTTTTAAAACGATAGCAGATTTCTAGAACTGTCTGGTGACCTGAGATCTCTGGAGGCCTTGTACTGGGAAAAAACAGCTTTGTATTTACAATGTGCATACTGGGCAGCACTTCACATCCTCATTACCATCAGCAACAAGACCAGACCAACAAAGCCACCCTTCTGTAACACAGCTAGTTTTCAGTCATTAAAAAAATGTGTCATATTTTGGCTGATGAGAGTTAAAAAAAAAAAAACATAAAGAGCAGCTCTCATGTTTAAACATAAAGTCAAACCTCTTTAATAAAGTGAAGAGCCACCCTAATAAAGTGCAGTACCCCTAGCATTTTGTAGGGAGCTAGCATTTACTAATGTGCTACTACCCACTGTCAACTGACAGCACACAATATTGTCGGGATCCACCCCGCTGCCTGATTGACAGCTGGCTCTGCCTCTCTAGGGCCAGCTGTGCCCACCACTCCCCTGTCTGTCCCTCCAATGAGCTCCAGAGGAATAGAGAGGGGAGGGGGGAATCCTCGCAGGGATAGGGGTCATCCTGCGCAGACTCTATGTATTGAGAAGAGTATATTTTACTCCCCCAATACTTTTCCTTTAAAGGAACTCTGTCACTATAAAAAAATGATAAATAGTGTCCCCTGCAAGAAGACATGTAATGCTTCTACTGACACTAGCTACGCTGAAGAATCTTCAGAATTTAGCACTTCCAGAAATTTTGGGTTCCATATCCCACACTGCACTCAGTGGTTTGCTCTGCCAAGTCCTACATGTAGTGTAATGACATAGGGACCTGCGGGAGGAAATGCAGAGCGCTGCACGGGATCAGCCATCTAAAACTCTTGTACAGGCAGCAATACCTCTTTAATACAGTGAAGACCCTAATAAAGTCCAGTAACCCTAGCATTTTGTAGGGATTTATAAAGGAACATAATTCCAGAGTCCCATAGGTAATAAAACAATATAGAATAAAAAGAAAATAGTAACAACTTTAAAGGATAGTCATATCTTTTGTTTATAACCACTGGGCACAGTAAAGTCTTTAGAGCATCTTAAGACCTTTTAAGCTTCAAAAACACATAGAGGGGAATTTATCAAAACTGAAGCAGACAAAATCTGGAGCAGTTGCCCATGGCAACCAATCAGCATCTCTCTTGAGTTTGCTCAGGTAAGATTTGATAATGAGGCAGAGAAGCTAATTGGTTGCAGTGCAATTCTGCTCCAGATTTTGTCTGCTCCAGTATTGATAAATTCCCCCCTAATGTATTGATTTTATACTTTACACCTGGTATAGCTCGCTGATATAAGGGGTATGAGGATGTTACCTATTGAAGAACTTCTTTTGTACAAGAATTCTCAAACATAGGTAATACTTCAGTGTTTTGGAAACCAAAAATGTTTTGGCATTATAAAGCCCTTCAGTTAAAAATGCTCCTCTCTAATAAAAAGCAGTTGCACGAGCATAGCAGAAAAATTCCAATAATATATGTTAGCAGTTCTATTTATCTGCCGTCAAACGCTATAATTAAACACCACCGTATAAATCGCCTTGTGCTTTACAGTTAAGAAAATCTATTTTGTAGATTTTTCGTTAATAGATTTTCTCCTGCATTTTCATCCATAAGGAAATGATCAGTTGGTAGGAAAAAGTCTGTAATCAAATCAGCTATAAAAGTATAGCTTGGGTACTTATTGCTGTGGTCTGCAGACACCGTTCAATGACACCACGCAGATTAGAGATACTACAGGGATAGTTCATAGACAGGTTTATCATAGTAACCTATTAATGAATGTGAAAATATATGTGAAACATTTTATCAGCTAACTAAAAATATCTGCAAGATAGGACAATCCTGATTGTGAAAATATAACTTATAAGATCAGATATTTGAATGTATGTACCACAGTGGACAATCGCAACTCCTCTTTGTTATACCATAAACAACCACACACCCTATATCCGATGTATGTGCGTGTCCAGGAAATGTACTAGCAGGAGCGTGAAATTAACAGCATTTGATACGCTATCTGTTAATCGGCAGATTTGTGAGCTATGCAAAGATGATAGCTTAGTTGTATTGATATAGAAAACTACTGAATCACTGAACGGTGCAGATAGCTCCAGTTCCTGGAGGAAGTAGGTTCTATGATAGCACTGATCTGTATCTGGAACAACTCATTCCCTGCATTCACTAACAATAAGAGCCTGGAACTCAGCAGTATCACTAAGGGCTTGTTCACACCAATTGCGGTGCGTTCCAGAGCGGTAGCTGCTGGAACGCACCGCAATCGCTCACAATACTTCCCCCGTGGCCAGTGGAGGGGGGGCGTGGCTGCGGTGCCATTGACTTCAATGCACCGCCCCCTCCCGCCCCAGAACGCGGGGGGGGGGAGTTTTGTGAGCGATTGCGGTGCGTTCCAGCAGCTACCGCTCTGGACGCACCACAATTGGTGTGAACCAGCCCTTAACCAACAGACTGCAGTAAATACAGTTCCTCTTCTGCTGGGCTGAGCCTATAGCCCTCAGCAGTCAATCTCTACCCTAAATGGCTAATCCTTAGCCTGAAAATGGGAAGATCATTGATCAAGGAAGTCATTGATAGGGCAGCTGGAGAGTCTGCCCAATAGATGACCTGCTCAGACTCAGCCATGATACTCACAAATTTTGTTCGACATTCGTAAAGTGTCTGGTGGCATTTTCGGGTGCAAACAAAGATCTTTCATTCAGAAATCTACTAGTGTATGGCCAGCCTTAAAAAACTGCCTACCATGGAACAGAAGCTTTTAACGGATTTTAATGGGAAAATATTATATTACAGCAGGGGTAGAAGAAATGGGTTGTGCAGAGGCACCGTGACATAACACAGAGGAACAAAAGTGGCGTAAAATAAAGAAACTGAGGTGAGGTGTTTAGACAGGATTATATTTTGGAAGGTGTAGAAGAAATAGTATGTGCAGAGGAAAGTGAAGACCATGGCATGGTGTGACATGAGATAGGGGAACAAAAGAAATAATGATTTCCAGGGTTAGTTCACCCAAAACCAATATTTCAGATTTTGGTATATGATAAAAGTATTAAACCACTAGACAATTTTTTATATCCTATATCTCTATTATTGGAATATCTGTGCTGAAATTCCTGGGCCTGCATATTTGCAACATAAGGGGGATAGAAAGTCAGGAACTAATAGAGCGAGATCTTGCTTATGGAGTATCCAAATATAATGAGAAGCCAGAGGTTGCTTCAGCTCACAAGGGTCCAGCTGTAACTAAATTATTACAGTAAAGTGACATAAGTAAGCGTAATATAAACCAAAGGTATTATAAGGTGAGGAACAGAGATAGTATGACATGTGGGTAAGGGTGGAAGAGGGCTCTTAAGGTTACAGGAGTGAAGAAAAATCAGTAGAGATGCCATTTTAAATTAGCATCTGGGTTTAAAAACGAGCATTAAGCAGGACTTTGCTCTTTCCCATGTCAAATCCTACTAGTCTACCAGATTTCAATGTAGGGATTCATTCATTAAAGAAGTGCAAGGAGCAATGCCATGCAAGAGCACTGGCCTACAGCAACAAATTAGAAATAATTTCTTAAAGTGACACTAAAATCAGGAGTTGGATCTTAAAAATGCATGCAAGTACTTCAACTATTAACAAAACTTTAGTTTATTTGTGCATCACTCATCTGTAGATCCTCAAATCATCTCTGAAATCATGCTGATACGGTCCTTCCTTCTGGAGGGTGGCTACTTTTGTTCCCCATGGTCCCTGTGTGTGTTGTAAAGTAGCCACTGCTCCAAGCTCACTCCCATGATGGACTACAATCTCACATTTAGTTTACTAATCTGTACTGAGATTGTAGTTCATCACGGGAGGGAGCTTGGAGCAGTGGCTACTGTACAACTTACACAGGGACCATGGGGAATAAAAGTAGCCACCCTCCAGAAGGAAGGACAGTGTCAGCACCAATTCAGAGATGATTTGAGGATCTGCAGGTGAATGATACACAAAGACACATTTTCGTTAATATTTAAAGTGACATTAAAGTCTCAATTCATAGATATATGCAAACAATACGATTAATTGTCCTTTAGGGTACTTGAATGTATTTTATAAGATTTAATTCCTGAGTTTAGTGTCACTTTAAGCCGTGCTCTTAGTGGTTTCTCTTAGTTACAACACTTTCATATGACCATTGCACTTTGCTCTACCATACTGAATACGTGTGTATGTAACATTCAGAAGCTAAGCAGACGTTAAATGAGGTCTACAGAAAAAAATTGTTTCTGGAAAAAAATCAAATCTATTAGGCAGCAGATGCAGGAAGCTGTTTGCTCTTCTTTACTAATTAGATATAGAGGATATTACATTGTCCACAGAAGTGAATAGTGTAACTGTGGCAACAGATAATTTACTGATTTTCATGCTGTGTGGTGACCATATCATGCAATTCTCCTGGAGACAAAAGTTATTCTACAGAAAACACATTTATTAGCAATGTCTGAATATGATCAAATTCTAAGAAACCTCATAAAAGTTGAATCTTTTTAAATAATTATCGCCCTCAAATGGAAGTTTCATGACTATAAATGCTTCAGTCATTATTTAGAAGTATATATGTGTTTATGCCTTGCAGTGTGCGCCATGCCTAGACACTGATAGATATATTATTTAACATCATGACTTATTGATGCATGGTAATGACGCTGAACTTACAAGAAGGTCATAATTACAGGGGAACAGACATCCTATTATAAACATATAGTTACAAATGCAAGTAAATATGACACTCATTACCTCCTCTATTAGCTTTTACTGACACTCAAGTCCATTATTTTAAATGTTATGTGCTTAAACTGTCTAACTAAAGGCAAAGCTTTTTAAATTAGACTTGGAGAGAGTGGTGAAGGGCTAGAACCACTGTCAGATTATTATTGCTGCATGTGTTCAATGTGTCTCAATGTGTACAATGGGAATAAAGGTGAGGGTAAATTCAAAATTTTGAGTTGCCACCAGAATGGAAATAGAGAGGAAATCTTCCAATTGGGACGTTTGTTTTCATGACAACTGACTAAGAGGGTATTTTCCTCATTGGAAAGATATGATCCCACTTCCTGTTGAGTCTGCACAAAAGGAAGTCAAGGGAAATCTCCCTAATCAGACACCGATTAAAAAAATTACCTTTTTTTATCCAACCCTTACTCTACCCACTTTCAGGTAAAACGCATGTATAATCACATTCCTGCAACGCATGGTAAAGCATGGCACATTAAGGATGCAAATGTTAACTTGTTAGCTTGGTCTTGAGTTTAGATACGGTTAAGGGACCAATTAGCAGTTTAAACATGAAAACACACTACTGGGGGGACACTCCATGTGTGACATCACTGCCCTGTCACTTGTTTATATGAGCACCTGCAATTCATGCATTATCATTGTTCTTTGCAGTACTTTAGCTATCTGAGTTTATTTTCTCCTTGTTTGCCAGAATAATGATATGAGAAATATGCACCGTCATTATGGACAAGATAACCATCCAATTTTAGCTAGTGAACTCTAGGTGGCATTTAAAGCCTCAGGTGCTTCCACACAATTTTGTCAGGTGTGGGGGGGAGATCTTCAGTAGCTTGCAGGAGTAATGAGGTGCAGAGGTCTCCTAGTCTATAACATAGGTGCTGCATTCCGATGTGCTCATAGTAACTGATCCTTTATACTCACAAAGGGTGTTTTACCGAACAGCTAAAAATTAGGAAAAAAAGCCCTTAAGAAAAAGGTATACATTACTTGACAGACCTCTGTATTGCTACAATTACTTTTTAGCACGGCTATTTGTCAATAATAAAAACTGGGGAAGAAGTAAATCATTTTCTTTAGTCTCTCATGCGTCACAGTGAGGAATACTTGTTTCTCATAATCACTACTCTGAGATGTGAGCAATCAGAAACAAGGTTCAATAAATGTCTGTAATTCTCTACTGACAAATAAGTAAAGAGTTGCAACATTTCAACTTTCTAGTGATATTATTTGCCAAATATTCAGCTGTTCATCTCTGGATAATATTTTTGTTCTGCTCAATGCACAACCTAACTTAAATGCAACTGCAGGTTTTTTGGCCATAACGTGTAAACACATAAATAGAGGGGCAGCTACTTGAACTTCACAGGCAGAATAAGCAATGATGCTGATGATAAAACAACATGTCATTCCATCTGCAAGCTTTGTATACAGTTTTACTTACCGTATATACTCGAGTATAAGCCGAGATTTTTTTGCTGAAAAGTGCCCCCCTCGGCTTATACTCGAGTCAGCATGGTCCAGTGGTCAGGTTTCTTCTTACTTACCTCGCCGAGCGTCGCGTCACTGCTGCTCCGGTGGGCGGCACTACAGAGTATATACTGCTAATCAGATCCGCTCCTTTATGCCAGGTAAAGCCCTGGATTCAAAGCTCAACTTTTTCAAAGCCTAGATTAAGGCAAGTTTGTAACTGGGTGTAAGCTTCAACTCCCTGCAAATAGTCCAAAGCCAGAGCCTCTACTAGCAACAGAGGCTCCAGTATTTTACAGATGAATGATAGAGGCTGAGGTTATTACTTGAAGGGATGGGGCTTGATGTTGACTTGGAAGAAGTCAAGGCCCTGAGTAAGGCCTAAATCTAGGACTCAGGAGAGCCTCCCCAGACATAAAGGAACAAAATCAGAAGACAAGTGCAGTACCTTTACCTGTAATATTAACTTAAACCTTCTACAGTCATGATGGCGCCTGTTCAGGCACTTACTGTTATAACATCACAATCATCTCCCATCTGTGGTCCTGCATTGCCATGCTATCATATACAATTTGAGGCTACAAATGACTGTGCTGACACACAATAAGCAGGTATGGTTCACCATTGTCACTTTTAGAATCATGTGTGAAGCCATGCTGGAACAAACACATGTAGACTGAATAAAGCCTGAATATCAGCACGGAGATGCAAAAAAAAGGATTAAAATAAAATAAAATTGTATTTAATTTAAAAGAAACATGGAAATTTTTATGATACCAATAACTTTATCAAACTAAATGTCATACATCTACTTTAAATTCTAAATAAACTGACCGCTAAAAAGTTTAGAGCTAATGGTTTGTTTACAAACATCTGTCTTAATAAAAGGTAACTAGCCATTCCATTCAGGGTGATCAGGAGGAAAATACTTCACATAGAATAACATTCATTTGCTCAGTGGTGCCTGTCCCCGTGGCAATTAAATTACAAACTTTAACTCTCATTTTCTTCTTCAATATGAGATTTAGAAAGGAAGAAACGGAAAGGTCACCTCTGTGATCATTCATAAAGAAAAGACTTGCCACGGCAGCAGACCATTTAAGCAGCTTTGTATTTTTGCATTTATCTATATAATTCGGTGTAAATTGACAACATTCAGGAAATGCTCGCCTGCACAGTATGGCACAATAGATATTCTACAATTGCTAGAATGGGAATATAGAAAGGGGGCAACTCTACTTTGTGTGCCCCTTTGTCTTCAAACACCAGCTGATGTGAGCAGAGCAGATATTTCACTCATCTCTGTTCAGTGTATTGTGTATGTCACACTAGACCTGCTGCAAGAATGCAATAAGCAGGAGACACCCACTAAAACTAGCATTACCTTTTCTTTGCTCTTCCGGTAGGTTGTAAACCCTCTGTAAGATAAAAGGAGTGCTTCTAAGAATTGTTCTTGCTGAATATTGCTTGTAAGGGCATCCCTGTGCTTCTCAATAATCACAAAGTATGTTTGAATCAGTCATGTGGCTTGCAAATATAGGGCATATACTGTACAGTGCATATACAGGAACTTTCTTACTTATGATTAAGTATAAGCTTCAAAACAGAACAGCTATACCAGAAGATGGCTATGGTATAAAGAAGATGGCTATGGCATAGTAAAATGAGCAGGTAGATGGCACAGAAAAATGCAAAGCTGCAACATAAATACATTTAGAATTAAAAATAGAATTAAAAAGTTATACTCACCCGTTCCTCTGAGCTGGCTTGCTCTTAGACCGGTCCTTTCAGCCTCCCTTCCATGACCGGTCTTTATTACAGGAAACCTCTGCACAAAGGAAAGTTTTACACTGGATTACTGCACAGGTCTGGAAGAAATAAGTACACCAAGGTTCAAGTAAAAATACACATGCCACTTGTATGTACACAATATCTACTTATCCTGGAGTTCACCTTTAGGTAAATTTAGCTAAAAATGCAGTATCAAAGATAAGAGATGAAAAAAAACATTTATTCAGTCATCTAAAAAAATCCTAAATAAATATTTAAAAAAACTAGATAGTGTGATCCTGAATCTTTCAGTGTATTACTATTCCTTTGTACAGCAGGAATCAGACCGGAATAAGAAGGGGCAGGACTGTGAGTCAGTCAGGTTATACTGCATTGTAGGGCTGCAACCAACTAATCAATTAATCGATAATAATCGATTATGAGAATAGTTGTCAACTATTCTCATTATTGATTATTTGGTTGGATCCCCTAGCTCTCTCCTCCATGCTGGGAGGAGGGCACAGCAAGCAGTGGGCGGGTGCAATACCCAGCCTGCTATTGGTTATTGCCGTTTGAAATGGCCAATAGCAGGCTGGCTATTCAGACAGTGGGCTGGTGAGCCCACTGTCTGAATCTTGCTATTTGGCAGCTGTCATTGCCTGACTGTAGCTATTTAAGCGCCATGTTGTTACAATACCATTATTAAAAAGAATAATTATAAAGGGTCCTTTTCGGTTTAGACCTGACAAATTCTGCTGCGGGAGGTGCATTGCATTGCCATTCATTTCAATGTTACCCCAAACGCGCCTCCCACCCACAGTTTGATCGCCCGCACTAGAACGCACATTACCGCAATATCGTGCATTCCAGTGTAGTGCGAATGCAAAAGTTGTTCATGCAGTTTTATTCTGAAGTAAACGTTATGTTTGTAACACTGCAATTGCGTATTTTATATTAAACTAAAGGTGGTGTTTAGTTAAAAAAAATGTTTAAAAGATTAAAAAAAATAAAATCGGCCAACTAATCGATTATGAAAATAATCATTAGTTGCAGCCCTACTGCATTGTACAGTGTGGTCAGTTTATAACTAGACACTTGCTAACAGGAGGAGAGGGCAATGTGAGGACAGTGTTGACCTAATATTAGGGATGCACAGATACCATTTTTTCCAGACCGAGTGCAAGTACGGATACTTTTCCTCAAGTTCTCGCCAAAAACATTTACCGATACCTTTTTTTTTAAGCGTCATGCGACAATGATTTTAGGACGGTGGTGGAGCACCATGACCCAGTCACAGCTGCAACTGTTGTGACCCTGGTAGTTTTGCCACTGACTACAAATCTCAGCAAAACATTATACAGCAATGCAAAATACCATCAGCTAAAGAGGACTACAAATCTCAGCAATACATTATACAGCAATGCAAAATGGCACCAGCTATAGAGGACTACAAATCCCAGCAGTACTCATGAAAATGCCCAGTATCGGCACCTGGTATTAGTATTGGTGCATCTCTACTTCATTCATGTGCTGTTGCACAGTTTTTGTCCAATCAGTTGGCTGGGAGCAATTCAGTGATAAACCAGTGAAAAATTTAGTTATCACTGGTAAACAAGTTTCCTAAGCCATGTATTTGTTTATTTGTTAACCAGTTAAGGTTAGGGTCTAAAAAAAAGTTCAACAAAGTACGCCATACACCCTGTTCTTCCCCAGATGCTCACTTAGCGCTACTGCCAGCAAATCCTAGCTGTCAAAATTAAGAAGAAAGTGGCTCTGTATTACAGTGGCCACAATAGGCCGCTCCTATATAGTCAGCAGATAGCTCCTCATGTGGCTCCTTCAGCAAAAATGTATGGGCCCAGTGCCCTTCTGAACCCTGTGCAGCAGCATACCTAACAGGTCCATGCGAGAAGGGGTTCCTGTCTCTTCAAGCATCCTTGTTTCCAAAAAACTGTGCACTGCAATCTGAGATTTAATCTGCAGAATCACCTCCTGGTACATCAAAGAACATGAATTATATTAATAACGGCAATCTTCAAAAATTCTGCTCTTTATAAAGGGTTTGGAGAAGGTAGGATCCTTTCTGTGTTATTACATAGTGAGGACTGACATCTGTGAAGTCTCTAAATCAATTTCAAATCCCTTTACTTGAGACTTAAATTGACACTAAACTCAGGAGTTAAATGCTAAAAATACATTCAAGTACTTTAACTATTAACAAAAATGTATCTTATTTGTGTATCATTTGCCTGCAGATCCTCAAATCATCTCTGAATGCTGGCACTATCCTTCCTTCTGGAAGGGTGGCTACTTTTGTTCCCTGTGTGTGTTGTAAAGTAGTCATCGCTCCAAGTTCGCTCCCGTGATGGACTACTATAGCAATACAAATTAGTAAACGAAACGTTTCAATCTTCTTTTCTACTGCTCATCTTATGTTCTTAACTACAACGTATATGCGCAATACTAAACCTGCAAATTGTAGCATGTAGGATTTATTAGATAATTTGCGATAGAAACCATATTACATTTTAGGAGTATGCAGTCAAAAGAGTTACTGTGTAGGAAATTATGTTCACTTCACTCATCCAGTCGTGTGCCATTTTCCTTGTACATGATTGAGCATTGAAAAAAGAACTCTGGGAATTTAAAAATGTATCCTTGCAGTGGGGGCTATCCCCACACTGCAAGGTTTAAGTTCTCGCTTTGTCTAGGTGGCTCAAATAAACCAGTAATCACTTGTTCCTCAGTCCTGATGCGGTCAGCACTTACCGTACCTCTCTTCCCCTCTGCTCCAGCTTGTGGAATGTCCGTCAGTGTCCGCAAGTCTAATGTAAGTCAATGGCCTTGTGTTAGATGTGATGACAACAGCAGTCCTTAGACTGCTAAAGCCCAAGGGAGAAGAGGCTGTGGGGACCAGTCTTGCAGCCCAGTGGGACCGAGCATCAGATGAGTATATCTGCTTTATTCCCTCCCCTTGAGAAAAATGAGCACTTAACCCTTGCAGTGCAGTGGCAGCCCCACTGCAAGTGCAAGTTTTTTAAAATTCCCGGAGTTGTTTTTAAAGTATACACAGTGTCACCTTATGTACTTAGTTAAGTGAACATTCACTTGTGAAAAGTGAACAGTCTCTACTACCTTAATAAATGAGCTTCAAAAGCTTAGTAAATATGCACAAATATTGTGATAACTATATTTTAAAAAGGCTACAATATCATGAAATATTCTGATCAAATATATATTGAGTGAAAATATGCTGGGTTAAAAACTCCACCTGCCAGTCACTCACTTATCCCCTAAACCAGCACATTCCTAGCTGTGCAGCCTCTTTGATGCCACACAGCTACTTGCCAAATCAACTCTGCTGGTCCGTACATGTGCCCTGAAATCTTAAATCAAACCTATGGAAAGCTGGCACCCCAGGCTGGCATGGGGTTTAATAAAGTGCAGTGCAGTGACTCTATAAAGTATATACCATGTTCTCTCATGCCTAAACAGTAAAATTGGCAATGAAAGAGTAGCCAGTAGGTCAGACCTGTCATCAGTGACCATTCAAGACTGAGTTTTCACACAGGGAGAACACAGGCATTATAATGGCCGACCTAGACTCCAATATTCTGAAGGCTGCACTACTTCCTTCTACTGAGATTATTGATTGCTTTTTAAGTACCTAACATGCTTTTATTTGTCTTTAGAATCTGTCTGGGGGACATGCAGAAATCAAATGAACATTAATATTTAAAGCCAATACATTTTCCATACAGGTATTACAAATGAATGTGATTGTTTAAAATACAATGCCACCTTCTTAGTACACTTTAATGATTAAATCAGTTTTCACCAGTATAATTGTTTCTTTGCTGTTCTCCCCTTTCCTCTGTTTTGTAATTTCACCCTTTTTTTCCCCATTTACATGTTAATGAACACATTTATAAACAGTGGCACTATATCCTTTTTGATTGTTTTTTTATCTTACAAATACAGATTTATTACAGGGTGCACCCATGACCATCTATGTGAAAAGCATGTTGAGCTTTCTAATAAAAGAGCCCAGCATTGCCTTTACACTTTCTGGCCCCTTAGGCACTTTTCACACGGACGACATCTGTGCACAGATCTCTTGCTAATCGGAGCAGAATGGAACTCAACTTACCGGACCCATGTTAGGTCTATGGGGTGATGGATGTAAATGGACATATGTCCATTTACATGAGAATACCCAAGAACCGTCACAGTCAGGTCCATCAAATTTCCCTTTGGTTTTTTTACAGACCGAGACGGAGTTGGCGGTAATCAGATGTAAAAAGACTCATGTCCAATTACATCCAGCTACCCATAGAGGTACATTGGGCTTCCGATCAGATCCGTCTGACAAATTGACAGGCGGATTTGAACATACTGCCTGTGTAAAAGGGGCCTTAATCCACTAACGTTGCAATCTTTGATAGCTGAGTGAGAAGGTATGTGTCCTTCCTTTGAAACATTCTGGTCTATTTTCAGCAGAGCAACTACAGTAATACCTTGGTTTACAAGTAACTTGGTTTGAGAGCGTTTTGCAAGACAAGCAAACATTTCTGAAAAAATTTGCCTTGATATACAAGCAATGTCTTGCAATAAGAGCAAAATTTAGTAGAAAAGCGCCACTCGAATAAGCAGTAGCAGTGCGAGCGATGAGTCTGTTTAACGACAACACAATGTAATAAGGAAGAGACTCCACAGTACATAGAACTCAAAGAGAGCTCCCCTGATGAGTGCATGTCGTAAATATGAAATTTTGACAATGAAGATTTATTATGGGATTATGTGTCTGCATTTGGGAACATATGAGTCTGCATATATCATGGAGCCCCCATGGAACTAATGACAAGATTGAAAAATCAGACTACATGCCCATACAAAAGAATGTAACTATACCTTGTGCTCCTACTGTAGTGTATAAGTGTTACAGAGTTAGTAAATGTTCAATAATGCATGTAGGGATGTACATAAATCAAACAATACTGTACCTTCTTTGCAGGTTAAAGTAGCAAGTAAATGGCTGGAAGCCAACCTCCTTATTCCAATAGTCCTCAAAACGCAAAACACTCTCAGAATTCTTCTGGTTTTCTCTCTCACATGGAGGGATATATGAGCACTGTTAAAATAGATTTTGAAACAATTACTTTCCTTCCTACTTCAGTGGATGTGCTATTTATCTGTCATTTTCATTTTATTTTTCTTAGACAGATGAAGTATAAACAGAAGAGCGAAGAGAACAAAAAAGTTAAAAAAAACATTTCGGATGGGGGGGAGGGTTACAATTTCTGCCAGTTTCTTATTGCTGTCTGGGTCTGTATTGGAGAGATATCTTCTCTTTTTCTAACAGGGAAGTGTCGCTCTGGATTTACCCTAATGGTGACATGGACTGCATCAAAAATGTGTTTTTTAGGTAGGTAATGGTAAGAACCGCTGTAAGGTATTGATAGCTGTCTGTGCTTTGCTGTTTCCTTCACTCCTGGTATCACATGGATGAGAAGATGTCTGGCCAGTGGAGTCACAGACTGTGATAACCTCCTGATGGAACTTCTTCCCACTCTATTCCTCAATAAGTAAAAAGTTGTGGTTGGAGTTGGACAAATCTATATCTGGGGTTAGAGTTTGCTGGGGACCTCAGGCAGGCGTCTTTGACAGTGCCTGTCCAGCCGCACATCACCTCCTGCTCCTTTCAGGCGCCAGCACAGCAAAGGACAGCCCTGGAGCCCGGCACCCACTCACAGAGCCGGCAGGAGCTGGGAACCTGCCCGCATCCCCCGGAGAACCCGGAACCCACCCGCAGAGCCCAGCAGCACCCGGAAAGCCCGACACCCACGTGCACCACCCGTATCCCACCCGCCTGCAGAGTCTGGCAACCAGCCGCACTGCCCAGAGAGCCCAGCACCCACGGTGAGATCTGCATGCAGCCCTGGTGAGACCCATGCGCAGAGCCTGGCAGCCACCCAAGCACATTGCCCGGAGAGCCACGAAACCACCTACAGAGCCCGGCACCCACCCGCACCACCCGGAGAGCCTGGGACTCACGTGCAGAGCCCAGCATCCACGTACAGCCCTGGTGAGATCTGCACAGAGCCCTCGTGAGACCCAAACGCAGCCCTGGTGAGACCGAAATGCAGCCCTGTATAATTGGATGTATAATCATGGATTGATGGGATTAATGATTATACAGCAATAGAGAATGGCAACCGGCTATAGGGGACAACAATTCTCAGCAATCAATGATTGCTGGTGGTCATTTTCCATTGCTGAATAATCATAGATTGCTGAGATTGGTGGTCCTCTATAGCTGGTTGCTATTCTCCATTCCTGAATAATCATGGATTGAGTTACAGTTCTTCATACTTATAAAGAAACTGCCTTAAAATCATTAGTCTGTATTGTTTTAGAAAAAAAGTCACATGTCCCTTTAAGAAAAAGTATCTCAATTACTCCTGGTTACTGTTGTCTTTGGAACTTACTTTGAGGGAAAAACTAAATATTTGAATTGCTGGAAAAGGAATAGAGGGGGTATTTTTCCAATGAGGACACTTGTGCAGGTAACAACTGTCTAAGAGCGGATTTCAACTCAGCCTAGAGAGATCTAAACTCACTTCCTGTTACGTCTAGAGACAGGAAGCTTAGGACACCCTCCCCAATGGGACACGTAAAATGAATCCAGCAGAAAGAAAAACAATTTTCAGGGGTTTTAACAATTTTAACCATTCTCTAGTCTAACCCAAAGTAAAAACAAAAGTTTTGGCTTCTGACATACTTGAAGTAGTCTTAGACCAAAATACACCACCCTGTTGATGTGATGACCTCATCATATATATACTGTAAGTCAGAGCTGAAGGCAGTACAATGGCTAAAGCCTTGAACATCCTGAGACAATTAAGCCATAGAGGCCCAGGCTGGTCCTCCTACCAGCACAACAGTTCTGCCAATCACCTTAATTATTCAAAGCTCCACACAACCAGCATGGATTACTTGGGTTTAATATACTACCATGGATAAACAAAGGCAATTACCAATCACTATAATGTAATATTTATACACTTATACAGCATGTAGAAAAAATTCAAGGGCACTTTTTTAAAGCATAGGACTGTCCACATACAGTATGTTATTATGCAGCTGTAAGCATTACTGATTCTACAGTAGCAACAATTGTATTATGAGGCTGCATTTGATGTGCTGACAAGAAGCATGCTGATAGGAGGAGAAATCAAAGAGACAGAAAGATGAACTCATCACTGTGCTGCATCTCCACCACCTTCCAGTCACAGGCTGTTGTGGATCCGAGATGACCTGGGTTGAAAAGGAATGGTTTTAATGATGTTGACCATCAGACTGAGGGCATCTAGTGGCAGCATTAAGTACTGCATGGCAATCTAGGATTGAAGCTGAATATTGCAGAAAAGGCTGTTTATGTTCTTTTATCTTTTTTTTTTTTTTTTTTAGCAGGCTATCATATAATTTGTATCTTGTTATTGTTGGCTGGAGTTCTGTTCTACCAGAATACTGCAAATCTGTTTCTCATAGCCGAGGGGGAGATTACAGTCAAGGCAATTTTGGATGGTAGTAACTACATTATGCAAAATTGCTGGTTTGTTGTGTGGAACCCACAAAAGCAACTTTGGGTTCCTGACAAGAAGAAGTTTATTTTCCAGCTAAAGATGCAAAACGAGAGAAGACATTTCTTTGCCCAAACTATTTTTTCAAAAATGAAAAGCAGACACATTTAAAGTCTGCAGATATTTACTGGTTTCCCAGGAGCCAGAAGCACCAATGTGTCCTCAGCTGTTCAATTTTCACTTTGTAATGATATACTGTATTTGTGCAGTGATATCTGCAACACAATCAGTGTAGTATTCTTCAAGATCTCACTAGCATCCAGAGACCTACAGCATTAGATACTGATCCTCCTGAGCACATCAAGGCTGTCTCTATGTTTTCTCTAGGTAATCTCTGGCACCAGCATACCAGAAAAAAACTAAAACACATAATAATCCTGGTTTGCATGTGTCACCTCTGACAGCATAGCTCAACCTTACAGTACATGGCATAAAACTCTGGCAAAACCATGTTTCAAACTTCCCTTATTCTAGCCCATGCACTCTACTGCTCCCCACCCAGGTCTTTGAATAACCATAACAATGGCCTGCAGCGTTTGCTGTATACAGGGGTACCAAAGATCTGCTGAAGAGCTCTTCGTCCAACAGGCTGGAAATACCGAATGAGGCTGGTGTTCTTGAACTATGATAAGTAGCT
Source organism: Nanorana parkeri (assembly GCF_000935625.1). NCBI lineage: Eukaryota > Metazoa > Chordata > Amphibia > Anura > Dicroglossidae > Nanorana > Nanorana parkeri. The sequence continues at coordinate 509,279 of NW_017306333.1, forward strand.
TGGGGGTAGAGTAGTATAGCTTGGGGGTGAATTTAGCAAAGGTACAGATGTCCTTTTAATGCTGTTTACCCACTTTAAATGTAACCTGAAGGGCCAACTTTGATAAGCTGCGCAACCTAGTGGGGGAAATAAAATGGGAAAACTTATTTCAAAACCTAAAACACAGACCAGATGTGGGATTGTTTTAAAAACACACTACATACTGCTACTTCAAAGTGTATACCATTAGGGAGCAAAAGCAAAAGATCAAAGACTAAACCAATATGGTTTAATAAAACTGTAAAACAACACGTCAAGGAAAATTGCAGGGACAAGTCTATAATTTTGCCACTTTATAGATCATTGGTTCGACCTCATCTGGAGTACGCGGTCCAGTTCTGGTCACCAGTACTAAGAAAATATGTCCTTGAGTTGGAAAAAGTCCAGCGGAGGGCAACCAAACTAATTAGGGGTATGGAGGACCAGAGCTACGAGACAAGGCTACTAAATTTAAACATGTTCACATTGGAGGTGAGGAGATTGAGGGGGGATATGATCTCCATGTACAAAATGTTCAATGGTGGTAGCAACATTAGCGATAAACTGTTTAAAATTAACTCCATTACAAAAACTAGAGGCCACCACTTAAAATCGGTGGGGAAAAAATTCCAGCACAAGGGGCGAAGGAGGTTCTTCACAGTAAGATCAGTTAGGGTCTGGAACTCACTGCCACAGGTGCTGATTTCAGCAAATAATGTGGAATTGTTCAAGAAACTTTTGGACGATTTCTTAAGGGACC
>NW_017306333.1:511177-529621 GCF_000935625.1 Nanorana parkeri
ATTGCAGGGACAAGTCTATAATTTTGCCACTTTATAGATCATTGGTTCGACCTCATCTGGAGTACGCGGTCCAGTTCTGGTCACCAGTACTAAGAAAATATGTCCTTGAGTTGGAAAAAGTCCAGCGGAGGGCAACCAAACTAATTAGGGGTATGGAGGACCAGAGCTACGAGACAAGGCTACTAAATTTAAACATGTTCACATTGGAGGTGAGGAGATTGAGGGGGGATATGATCTCCATGTACAAAATGTTCAATGGTGGTAGCAACATTAGCGATAAACTGTTTAAAATTAACTCCATTACAAAAACTAGAGGCCACCACTTAAAATCGGTGGGGAAAAAATTCCAGCACAAGGGGCGAAGGAGGTTCTTCACAGTAAGATCAGTTAGGGTCTGGAACTCACTGCCACAGGTGCTGATTTCAGCAAATAATGTGGAATTGTTCAAGAAACTTTTGGACGATTTCTTAAGGGACCGTAATATACAGGGGTACAGGTACTCCTAGAATGAGATCCTAATAGGTTTGACTTGATGGACTAATGTCTTTATTCAACCTCAAATACTATGTAACTATGTAACCTTTATATTTTGTCCTGTCTGACTCCCATTACCTGGGACAGGAAGTGAGGGGACCTCCCAGTAGAAAAGCATATGGCAATTTAAATCCTACAGCCTTTCCCAACTTCATCCAAAATGAAAAAAGGTTTTGACTAGAATTGATCTTTAATGTGTTTAGTAATTTATGAGAGGGTGCTTGTGGTTTTGTGGTGCTTGTCAACATAAAACCTGATAATGATTTTACATGTATCCATTGTGCTTTTTTATTTGTGGGCAGTGGAAGAGTCTTCTTTATTCCGAGCCTTCTGAAAAAGCATTTGTACATCTGGGCAATCAATTGACCTCTTTGGGAATGTATAATGGAACCCAAGGCCAGGAATGGCAAGATATAAAACCAAACTGACAGGTTTTCTGATCAAATATACCAATGTAAGTATGCCATTAGCCTGAAATTTCTTGTAGACTTTATTTATTATAATGGCAGAGGCTGTACATAGTATTAATTAATTACACATTCCTTTCATTTTCCAGCATAAGATAAAATATTTAATGTGGTCAAAGAAAATACACTTTCTTTCTTATTTATTCACTAATTATATTTAAAAACTGTCCATTGCCCATGTAAACCATAATGTGGCCTTGGAGCCATGCAGTATATGTATGGTTAATCAAAGCTGTCAGATTAAAATGAATATTCATTAGGATGAGAAGAGCCAATGTTCTGTCTTTGAAGGGATAAAAAGGACTGTCTTCTTGGAAAAACACAGCCTTGGTGACTCAGAAATATGTAAAAGCTTTCCTAACTAATAGCAGTTAAGTAAACAAAGATACACATGAAAAAAAAAAAAAATCAACCTCTAGTAAGACTGTCCTTTTTATCAAAGGGGTACACAGGTTCTTAAGAAGGGGGAGTGAGATACCCAAGAGTGCCATATATGAACAGTCTCCTAGCCCAAATGAAGTCACTTTCTTAAAAAAGACACAGCATATTAGGTGCCAAAGACAGGGACATCTGGCTGCCAATTACCATATATATTACATGAGCCTATAGAATGTGACCTATTTGCCAAGCCTGTTGCGGCAGCACACCATGAAACTGAGACTGGAAGACACAGATACGGTATGTTAAACTCATGGAAAGGGCATTTCTGAAGAAGAAAAGAAAATGTTAGCATTTACAGTTATTGAAGATTCTAACAATGAATAGTCAAATCACATAGTGGTCATCCCTAATCTGGATGGCAGCCCAAGGTTCGGCAACGACTTCAGGAGACCAAATTAAAAATCCACATTTGATGCTTATCCTGTGCCCCGGGTGGATGAGTTAATAGAAAGCGTGGGTCCCGCCAGAAACATTACCACCCTGGTACCACTAAAGAGTATTGGCAGGCTCCCTTAACATCCAGGTGTTGTAGGACATTACAAGTGGTTTCTGCCTAACTTTGCTACTACAGCAGCTCCACTTCCTGAAGGAAGCAAGTTCAATATGGTGAAATGGAGTACAGAGGCTGAGAGAGCTGAAGGCAGTTTTGTGTAAGGGACCAGTGTTAACCATTTTTAACTTTAGTCAAGAATTTATTTTACAAACAGATGAATTCAGATGCATGTAACAGATGCCTCTGATGAGCAGTCTTGTCCCAGGAAATTAATGGGGAAGAGCATTCATCAGCATACCTCAGCCAGAAACTAGCCCCTGCAAAGAGGAACTAAACAGTAGGGCCATAACATGGGTACAAGAGTGTGGGCAGACAGTTCAGTTTAATTACAGACCTTTGTCCACTACAGTGGATATCTCAGAACTAAGGCAATAATGCAAGGGTCACAAGATGTTTTTTGACTCTGCAAGACTTTATATTTTATGCAGACAAGACACAGGCAAGGGAGCAGTGTTAATTTCATAGAGGAAAATTAAGTAACAGAGATGGTAATGGAACGAAAAGATGAACGAAAATGGGAGAGACTATTGCATTTGGACTTCCGCTTCCCTGAGCTCCATCTCTTCCTGTAGTAGGGAGACATGTGCAACTGAATAATAACCTACTGATCTACCCAGCGGTACACCAGCTAGCAAACACTTGCTGCACAAACTTTTTTTTTCAAGCTAGTCAACAACAGCTGTAAAATAATCGAGATTAAAAGTGAAAAATTGTTAATATGTTTGTCTGGTCTAAGGTTTCAGCAGATTCCAAACAGTTCTAGAGTAAGTACAATCTGATGGATTAAAGCAATTGGCTCTTATGAATGATTCTTAGCAATCCCTCATAGTTGAGGGTAAACAAGACCTCCGGTCAACTTTTTGTTGACTCTTTTGAGGGTGTTTCTGAGGCAACTCTTACACAATCAAAAGAGTTGAGGGGTGTGATGTAGGAGTGGTGAAGTGTTTTATTATACTTCAGCTTACACTGCTTTAATACCAATGGTTCAAACTACTGTATATCCATATTTCTACATGAAACAGTTTGACAATCCGACAACCAGCATATTATTGCACAGAATTAAATAACGATTAACTAAAAGACCAAACATGATACAAATGGGATGCATATAATTTAATTCAATATGATGTATTCACCTGCTGTACATTATAGCACAGGCATGTTTGGTATCTAGCCGATTGGTATTTTCTCAAACATTAGTGTAGCCGCGTTTTACGAATCCAATTCCATCATAGCAGTAATTATGGATGTTGTATATAGTTCAAAAACCAGACTCACGGATGTGTAAAGTTTGGGGTCTGTCAGAAATCATTATCATCACAGTTAAGTGCTGACAGAACAATAAAAAATGTACAAGTTACTATTTCAAAAAAGAACAATGATGTCTGTTTGTGTTGGGGAACCCATTAGGAGGCATCCTGTTAGTCAGGATCTCACCTGAGTTTAGTTAGTGGCTTGGACGAGGATATGTTTTGTTTGTTTTATACTATTGACGTACTGTATAAAGCCCTCCCACATTAAAACTGGGTTTGTTTGCTACCTTACTGAATTAAAGTGCAGGGCAAATCTGCTTGGACTGTTCCTGGGTTTGGTTTCCCGGTTTTGTGCATGGTTTACCACTGCAAATACCAATTAAGATCATATACTGATATATATATATATATATAACATGGTCACTGTACAATCAGTTCTGTTATGCAAAAAAAGTGCATGATGGGAGATTTCTCAGCGGTTTCTTAAATGTTCATTTTAAGACGATGCCAGCAAGTCACTGTGGTAAGAAAACCTAGGTCTTTACCTGTTGTTTACAAAACATGCATTGCAGCTAGTTTTACTGGCAACCCTCACAAGCAGCAAGGGGTGGAGTCTCAATCCTGTAGGCCATGATTGGTTTTTCCCCTGACAGATCTGCTGATTAAGTTCAGCAGAAGCAAGCTGTGATGGTCAGAATGTGCGTTTGTCAGCTCACTGAGCTGTAAAGGTGCCCATACACTGCTCGATTCTCGTACGAGAATCGTGGGAAATCCCGCGATCGTACGAGAATTGAACAGTGTGAACGAAGACGTGCGACCGTTTCTACTGTACGGTCCCACGTCTTTTGTCTAAGGAGCATGTTAGAAAACCAGCCGAGAATCGTACAATTTTCGGCTGGTTTGAACAGTGCTCGGGAGACAAATGCAGAACGGGCCGGTGTGCGCACGCGCACACTGCCCGTTCAGCATTGCGGTCATCGGAAGCCCGCCCCTCAGGGGGGCAGGCTTGCGATGATCGAGAGTGCGATCTGCCTGTCCAAGATGGGCAGATCGTACGTTTTTTTAATCACTTTACAACCATCGCATGGTTGTACAGTGTATGGCCACCTTAAGGCTGGGTTCACACCTGGGCGTAGCATAGGCGCGTTTTTTTCTGCTCGTTTTTTAGCCCTTTTTTTTTCCCTTTATTATTTTCTCTATATTTTTTTTTACTTTCAAACTTCCCGCCGGTTCCGCCCCCCTGCGACGCGGCCGCTCGCAAGGGACGGAACCCGGAAGTCGCCGGAGGACACAGCGGGGAGCGCGGACAAGGTAAGTCCTACGCTGTATTCCCAAGTGTGGCTCGGGGTTACCGATTTGTTAACCCCGAGCCACACTCGGGAATACCAATGGAAACGCGCAAAAAAAAAACCCCAAAGAAGCACCTGTACTTGTTTGGGCGTAGGGCGTTTTTCAGCGCGTTTCCACGGGCTGAAATACGCCCAGGTGGGAACCATGCCCATAGGGAAGTATTGGATTTCACTGTTTGAGCGTTTTTCAGACACTTCTCTAGAGTCCAGTGGCGGCGTGCTTTACACCACTGCATCCGACACTTTGCATTGCACTTGGTGATGTAAGGCTTGGATGCAGCTGCTAGGCCATGGAAACCCATTCCATGAAGCTCTCTACGCACTCTTGTTGGAGGTCTGTAGTTATTGACTCTGCAGACAGTTGGCGACTCCTGCGCACTGTGCGCTTCAGCATGCGCTACCCCCGCTATGTAATTTTTTCGTGGCTGAGTTGCTGTTCCCAGTTGCTTCCACTTTGTTATAAAATCACAGTTGACCGTGGAATATTTGGTAGCAAGGACATTTCATGGATGGCCTTATTGCACAGGTGGCAACCTATCATAGTACCCCACTGTAATTCACTGAGCTCCTGAGAGCGACCCATTCTTTCACAAATGTTTATAGAAGCAGTCTGCATGCCTACATGCTTGATTTTATACACCTGAGGCCATGGAGGTGATTGGAACACCTGAATCCAATGATTTGGAGGGGTGTCCCAATACTTTTGGCAATATAGTGTATATATAAAAACACAGCTATGACAGAAGTATGGCAAACAGATTTATTCAAACATAGGTTTACAATCCGGTTTCATCTGAGAAGCATTTATTTATTGCTTTCATATCTAGTGTACAACCTTTAAACATACTGTATTATCTGATATCAATAAAGTTTGATGAGCATGATGGACAGGGAAATAGCAGCATTTCATTAACAAAGTCAGTGATGGCATCTCTAATATTTATTTTATCACAGGTTTATTGTAAAGGGATACTGGCATCTTCCCTATTCAGGACAAAGTGGCAGTGTCTGTAAAGCACAACCCTGACCACTTTGTATTACCCTTTCCGGTGCCTCGGGGGAACACTACAAAAGTGGCCCGGGGATGGGGGCTTTACAGACATTGTCACTTTAACCTGAATGGACTCAGTGATAGTGTCCCTTTAACTGGCCATTCCTCCTGTAGGGGAAAAAAAAAAAAAAGTCACTGTTCACATTTCTATATTTTTTGTTATTATTATGGTGGGCCACCTTCTCAATGTTCTGTATATTAAATATAAGCTATTACCTAATACAACTTTTTGATAAATTTACATTCAGCCAATATATTGATAGTTGACTACAAAATGACAAAGACTTATAGAGCCAGTGCAATGTTTCTTCATTGACCTTCACAGTCTGATCATGATGTTCTTCAATACCAACATGAATCCTTTCCCAGCTGTGAATAGGGGGCAAGTCCATAGAACTGTCCTAGCAACACTCAATAAGAGAAGACACTGAAATATCTACTGTATGCGACTTCCAAATCCATGTAGACAGATGCTATCTGTTTGCTAACAAAACATACTGGCATATGGGGAACAGGTAGAATAAACAAACTGTTCACCTATTACAGAAGGACAGTGACAATTTAACCCTCTAGCAGTTATCCTGAAATACTGACACTGTTAGCATAGTATGTTATACTTCAGGGATATTTTTACTTTATCAAGGTGACTTCAAAATGTTAATGTTTACAGGTGAAACTCAAATAATTAGAATATCGTGCAAAAGTTCATTTATTTCACTAATGCAACTTAAAAGGAGAAACTAATATATGAGATAGACTCATTACATGCAAAGCAAGATAGTTCAAGCCGTGATTTGTCATAATTGTGATAACCCCAAATCCACAATCTCAGAAAATTAGAATATTACATGCAATCAATAAAACAAGGATTGTACATAGAACAATATCGGACCTCTGAAAAGTATAAGCATGCATATGTACTCAGTACTTGGTTTGAGCCCCTTTTGCAGCAATTACTGCCTCAATGCGGCGTGGCAAGGAAGCTATCAGCCTGTGGCACTGCTGAGGTGTTATGGAAGACCAGGATGCTTCAATAACGGCAGATTGTGTATTTGGGGTTTTCATGAGCTGTAAGCCATAATCATCACAATTATGACAAATCACAGCTTGAACTATCTTGCTTTGCATGTAATGAGTCTATCTCATATATTAGTTTCACCTTTTAAGTTGCATTAGTGAAATAAATGAACTTTTGCACGATATTCTAATTATTCAAGTTTCACCTGTATGTAAACCCCAACAATGAACTGCTCTTGATTGCTCCTTTTTGGTTTGTTAAATATACAATCAAAAGAATTGCGTTATACGTGTTCAATAAATGTGTTATATGTGTTTGATAAACAAACTTGTACACACTCTGCCTCTGCTGCACTATTTTCAGTTAGCATTGTTCCCAACTTTTTCTGTGAACTACAGAACACCTTCAGCCTGTTATAGAGATGAGTTTGTGTGTGTACCCGTAACACATTTCATATGCTACGCTGACAATGCTGCTTTGCCATAGATACAGTACAGCAAGTGAGTGTTTCCACCATATAGCAGAAAGCTAGCTATTGACAGGATCAACAATTACAAATAAAAGGAAAAAAGTTTGAATGAGGAAAACCAATGCAGCCACCACATCTAGGGACTGATAAGCTGCAATATTTTACAGCTCTTGGATTAAACTGGAACTTCAGGTAAAAAAAAACAAAAAAAAAAACTTGCAAGCTTTATTATAATATATAAATATACAATGATTATAATTACAATAATGGATTCTTACCTTCCTCCTCACAGACAGTGTATACTGTACACATGGGCACCCCAGTGTACAATTCCAGCATATGCCAGGATTTGCCAGGATGGCTTAAATCTAGGGATGCACCGATACCGATAGTAGTATCTGTATACTTGTACACGTAAAAATGCCCCGATATATAGCGCCGATGCTGGCGCTATCAGGCACTTCGGCTGCCTGAAATTCCGAGCTTGCAGGGGGCCTTAAATAACCTGATTGGGGCCTCGCGGTAGCTGTCTTTGACAGTGCCTGTCAGGTTTCACATCTCCTTCTCCTCCTCCTTCCTGGGACCGGCACAGCCCTGGGCAGACCCACACAGCCCTGGAGAGCCCGGCACCCACCCATTCAGCCCTAGGGAACCCCACATGCAGCCCTGGTGCGACGTGAACGCAGCCCTGGAAAGCCCGGCACCTACCAGTACAGCCCTGGTAACACCCAAACGCAGCCCTGGTGAGACCCAAACGCAGCCTTTTTGGTTACACCTAAAGACAGCCCTGGTAAGTCCTGCATGCAGCCCTGGAGAGACGCGAATGCAACCCTGGAGAGACACGAATGCAGCCCTGGAGAGACGCGAATGCAGCCCTGGAGAGACGCGAATGCAGCCCTGGAGAGACGCGAATGCAGCCCTAGAGAGACGTGAATGCAGCCCTGGTGACACCTAAACACAGCCCTGGTGACACCTAAATGTAGCCCTGGTGAGAAGCAAACGCAGCCCTGGTGAGAAGCAAACGAAGCCCTGGTGGGAAGCAAACGAAGCCCTGGTGGGAAGCAAACGCAGCCCTGGTGAGAAGCAAACGCAGCCCTGGTGAGCCGGTTGAAATTCTCCATTGCTGTATAATCATGGATTGATGGGATTTGTAGTGTTTTTTTTCCTGGTTGGAATTATCCATTGCTGTACTATCGTGGATTGAGTTACAGTTCTTAAAAATTATAAATAAACTGCCCTAAAATCATTATTCTGTATTGGTTTTTTTTACAAATGTCACATGTCCCTTTAAGAAAAAGTATCGGTAATTGGTATCGGCAAGTACCTGAGGGAAAGTACTTGTACATGGTCTTCAAAAAACGAAATCCTATGCTTATGTGCCTCTTCTGACATGAATCCCTACCTCCCAGCAACAATTTGTCACTTTACTTCCTCTTTAATAAACACCTCAGCCTTTATTTATCCATGCAACACTGCCTTTGTAATTTTACAGAAGCAGTGCAGAACTTTAGAGTTTTTAGTTTTATACCTGTAACACACTCCTGCTTCTCACATGACATCCCAGACTAGTGCAGTAAGCTTGCTGCACATTACCAGTATAAAGAAAACGCTCCCACGCATTGTAAAATAATACAAGTGACAGCAGTTACTGCGGGGTTTGGTGATGTGTAATGGTGCTTTGTATCATGCTTTGGTAAGACGATGCCCTTATTTCTTCCAAGTGCCAACCTATCACAGCAGAAGAAATATTATACGGTCTGGCAATCTAACAGGTTTACTCACTTAGCAGGGACTGTAATGCCTAGTAAATTATGTGTTGCAGCAGGAGAAACTGCTGTTGGTGATGGTGAGCTGAGCACTATCTGCTTGAATTACTACTGACAGGCTGGGAGTGTTCAGTAGACAGAGCTAGAGCCAGAAATCTGAACATCAACTTACTAATGCATGTTATACTCTAAGCATGGCACCGTGGAGGAGCTTACTATATTCTACACCCAATTAAAGTGGGACCTGACGCAACTATTATTTATCTCTCAAAACAGTAACTTTTCATGCCAACTACCAAGGTTGTCAGTGTGCTTATTTCAGCTCTCATCTGTCAAGCCCTCAAATGGCTGTTGTCAGATATGCTGATCTGATATGCATCATGGCAACTGCAATCCATATATAGATGCTAAGATGGCACCTTCCTTGGCTGTAGAGAATAGCAAACTATTATACTTTTATTAGGTACTAAATTAATCAAATTATAGTGCATAAAGTGTATAATAAACAACATTTAACAAACTTATAAGCTAGTTCAATTCATAAATATACACAAAAATCACTGTCAAATAAATATAGCTGTAAAGGTGTGTGCATGTTCCTTTAAAACAAATAATGACCAATCTTCAAGTCCCCAAAACAAATCCATAAAAGTGAAAAATCTACCAGCTTCCTGGGTAGGGTATAATGACCCGCCTCCGGCTTCCTGATTGGCCGGGAAGCCAGCTCCATGCTAATTGGTTGGCTTCCTGGCCAATCAGCATCGAGCCAGGCCAAACAGCATCGAGCCGGCTTTCCAGCCAATCAGGAAGCAAGTGAGAGGGTAATGACCCGCCTTCTGGCTTCTGATTAGCCAGGAAGCCGGCATCCCAGCCAATCAGCATGAAGCCGGCTTCCTGTGCAATCAAGAAGCTGGGCAGTAGGTAAAGACATGCTTCACGGCTTCCTGATTGCCTGAGAAGCTGGCTCCATGCTACCGGAAGTACCGCTACTCGGTATCAGCGAGTACCGAAATATAAATAACTGTACTCATTTTTTTTTTTCCGAAGCCCGTGGACGTGCATCAAAACAAACTTCCCCCTGTGAACAAAAAAAGTGAACCGTGAAATCACAGCACACAAAAAACGTGAACAAGGGTGCAAGGTCCTTCCAAAGAAGGGACCTACTTTCCCGACCCCCCGGGGCGCAAGGCTCCTGACAGGGGTTGAGACTGTCGGACCACCAACCCGAAGGCCGGTGGACCGTTTCCGTCGGGGACCTGCCGAAACAGGTCCCTCACAGTACTAAGCAGGGGGGATCTCCCGAAGAGAAACCCCCCTCCTGGGTGGGAGGAGACAGAGAACCCCGTAGGAGGCACAGAATCTCCTCCCAGCATCAGGAATAGGCCCCGAAGAAACCTGCACCTTCAGCAATCTGTGGGTCAATGCTTTTAAAAAAAGCCAATCGTGCAAACGTGCATAGAGTGCATAAATAATAGAGTGCCAGTGCACCACGCTGACAGGCCTTAGGGGCCGAGTGCAAAAAAATTGCCCCGGACTAGCCATAAGGCCTGTCCAAGAGGCGTTGTGCAGAAATAAGCAATGTGGTGTGTGACCGAGTGATCAGTGAATCAAAGTGGGGTCCCATACCCAAGTGACTTCCTGAGCACCCCTGGGACGCCACCCCCAGGGGGCACAACACCAGGGGCTTCTGCCACTCCCGAACCCTCTAGCCTTGATCAAGTTTTGGATCCATTCCCATCAGGAGATAGTTCACCTTCAGAGATCCCTCCCCGTGGAGCCCACCCATTAACTAGGGTCGAAAGCTCCGGGGCCTGGAACCTCATCCGGCTCCCTACCAATTACGCCAGGAACCTACCGGTCCGTCCATCCACCCCTCATAGGCGACAGCGGACTTTCAGTTCCCGACAACTGATAAGAACAGATACTACACTTGATCTTAGCCAAAAGGCTCATACTCATACTCAATACCAAAAAATTAGATCGGTGCATAGCTAATCGAAACCTAAAACTAATTTTACATGCCAGGTTTTTCTTGCTGTCCTTGTGTGAATTGGGGAGATTTTTTGTAACCGGGACTGTAAAGGAGAGAAACCCAAATAGGAATAGAAGGGAAATCTTTCAATTGGGACACTTATTGCAGTGAGACCGATCCAACAGGCCAATTCCCTCATGTTAGTGAATGGGTTATTACCCAGCTTTATCATGGCTTAGTGATTCTCAAACTAGAAGTCTGGTCTCACCTGTGAGACTTAGGCAAGTGTGGCCTGAAAGGATAACAGTACTAACAGTATATAACTGTACTAAAAGTACAGTTATACTTCAAAGAGTAATTCCACTTTTGTTGAGAAAAAAATCAAATCAATCCCATGAGGGATCTGTGCACATTGCAAGGGTTTTAACAAAACGTTGTTGCAGTTTCCTACCTGTTTATGTTCTGAAGAAGAAACAGTTTCAGAATGTCCTTTCCAGATTAATCCCTGAATGGGAGGGTCTGTGTTCATTATAATCAGCTGATGGACTTTCTGTGTTGTACTGAGGAAAAATGCAGTGTCTGCATCCCTTTAGCATTGATAAACCCTTTGGTAGTAGCTCACTATCTCACCATTGTCATCAAAAAATGAAACTCCTAAAATGTTACTTGTGTCTTAGTGCAGACATCTGTCAAACACAGTGCTGGTACATGCATTGCACTTTGCAGACAAAAGATTCACAGTAACCATCACTCCAAAAGCAGGTGGACATCACCAGAAGAACAAACCACAATGATTTCCTCACATGGTACATAACCAGGGCAAAGTAGGTAATCTCTGCTCATCACAAGTCTTAAACTTTAAGACACATGTGTCAATTACAAGGCCCACGGGCCAGAAATAGCCTGCCACAAGACTTTATTAGGCCAGCCAGTCCGGAGTTTTGCACCATGGCAAGCAGGGTTAATTTTTTTTTTCTGCCCGGCGCTCAGGCAGAAATGCATGGAGTGGCAGATCAGCCAGCCGCCCTCTGAGGACCCTGCACCTCCCTCCTGGGCCGTAGATTTCTGCTTGCCAGCACGTTGATCCTCGCCTCTGCCCTCTGTGGCCCCAGTAAGTCCCGCTGTGTGTATGTGGGACTGACTGTGTGTGAGGGCACTACAAGTGTCAGCAGTCCCTGTCCATTTATTGGATAGGGACTGCTGACAATTGTAGCACCCTCACACACACCATCAGCCGTTTCCATTGAACTCAGTGGAGCAAATTGAGCTGATCAGAGTGACAAAAGAAGCTTAGGGACTATTTCAAGCAACAGGCGTATTTGTACATGCGATTCTGCCTGTTTGCAAGAAAGGCCCCCTTAGGAATGTATGGGATTTTATTTGCATGCTTTTCAGCGATGAAACCGCCCTGGTGTGAACGGGGCCTTATTCACAAAAGAGTGAAGAGTTTGGAGAAGGCAGGGGAAGTGAACAATTTAGGACAACATACTGTAGCTGAACTGGAAAGTGAGCTGAAGGGGAGGATTTTTCCAAATCGGCTACTTTGGCCTAGAGTGTTCACTTCTCCTGCCTTCTCCAACCTCTTCACCCTTTTGTGAATAACCCTGTTAGTTTTCTGCAGAATCATCTGGTCCCCTAAGCACTGGTCCTGACTTCTGTTTTAGAGTGACTCCTTTCTCAAGCAAGGTGCTATGGAGTCACCCTTGTGTGTGCTAGTAAGCTGTGTGTGTCTCCTCAAACACACAGACACAGCAAATCAAGCCACTGTCCACCTCCCTGCTCCCCACTCCTTCCTCCCCCCTCCAAGCTAGTAGATGAACAGATGCTGCAGTCTGCTCTGTCTCTTGTGATCTAGTACGGGACAGGAAGTTCAGGGAAGCTGAGCTGAGAGACCTGGAAGCAGCTGTTTAGAAACATGATGATTGTACGTGCTTGGGTAAAAATGGAATTATAGCAATGTTTTGCAGGACAATGTATATTTGTTTGATCTGGATTCATTATTGAATAAAGGTTTGCGAGTTTAATACTATGTTAACTGACAGTTGTCTATGGACGATGGCCTGCTATCGGCTTTATACAGTGTTCTGTTGTAATACTTGAGTTCCATCTCTTTTTTCTTTGTACTTTAGAATATTGCAATAAAAGTTGATTATGAAGAAAAAAAAAACAACCTGAAAGCTGTCATTATATAAATCAGCAGAACTACTATTTTTCTTCTAAATCAGTTTTGCTAGTCAAAGCCTGCTATGACACAAATGTGTTGCATTGTAAAGTTTTTAAGCACAGGTACTGTACATCTCAAAAAAATAAAATAAAACCTTGTTATTTTCACAAAAACGTGGTCTAATGAATTGTGCATTTTTATGCAGTTACTAGTACATTTATATTTTTTGATAAACAAAAGAATCGTCTAAATACTGTATATGTCCGGCCTCTGATTTTATTCACAACCGTTGGCATGTCTCTTTGTAGGTTTGGATTTGACAACCCTGCTCTAAAATAGGAAAATATGCTGCTACATAGTCTTAAGTTTAACATCTAGATTTAATCATTGTCCATCCAAACAAGCACATATTTATTTTTTTATTTCATTATTATTTGCAAATTGCTAGCATCTTAAATTCAGCGCACTTTACAAAGAATTCCTTCCAAGAGTTGCAAATCTCAAATTTACACCGCTGGTTTTGTAAAATCTGACTTTGTACAATCTTGTATTGATTGTGAAGTGTTTAATGAAGTATGCCTAAACCACCTTGTGTGGGTAAGTCATCTGTTTGTAATTAAAAAACACAAGCTTTATTATGTCCTTATTTTCTTTGGCTTTCTTACCAAATCAATGCTGTATTCAGTTTTGCTGTTGCTGCAATGTACTGTACAGTACATGCAAGACAGAGCATCAAATAATAATGTTATGAACTTAGGCCATGCACAGGCCAATAAAACAGAGGACATAATTAATCCGACAATTATTTGTGGAATCAAGCTCTGATCAAAACATTTCTTTATGATCTAAGAAAAGGAACAAAACTTCCTTATGTATATGCCACAAACACAAAACAGAAGAATGTGTAAAAACCTTTAGCAGGTGCTCATTTAGCCCTCATTCACATGGGTAATGGCCGTACATATCGGGCAGCTCCCTGGAAGGACAGGTGCTGCATGTGATTACACGCAGCAGCCTGTTTTTCTCTATGGGAGTACGCGGCCGTACGCCACCCTACGCTCACCCGAACTGCACTTCCAACTCGTGGGCTTAGGGCGGGGTACTCCCATAGAGAAAAGGCTGCTGCGTGTCCCTCCTGGTAGCGGCCCGATACGGCCATGCACGCAGCACGGATCTGTATGGGCCAGCCGTTACCCGTGTGAATGAGGACTTAAGGATAGGCAAATATCTAATTTACCTTATAGAGACCTTGAACTTATAGAGACCCTACAAAGACATTTCATGTGCATGGCAGATACCACCAGCCTAAATCCAACAGATAGGCAGCTATGTTCAAACAATTCAAATGAGCACCAGGTCCAAGGCAAAAACGAGCACTTTACCCTTGCAGTGCGGGGGTAGCCCCCACTGCAAGGGTTCATTTTTTAACTGAAAGTTTTAGCCTTGCAGAGCATTTCACATATAATAGAAACATTTGAGGTGAATCCTCTACTTTCATATGTACTTTGGAGGATAAACTGATTGAGTAAACAGATAAATCCTGCATTTATATAGTGCACAATTCATAGTGAATATTTGAGTAATCAATATCCGTATTCAATATATTATCAAATTATATGTATAGATATTATACAATCCTATTATACTGACTTATACTGGAGGCATTACACATATAAGATTAGGAACATGTGGAACATTTAGCTATGTAGGTGAGGTAACTAGAGTTCACGTAGGACATTTAGGCATTTTCATCGAGGTAATAAGGAGTTCAAAGACAGAAAGTCACACACACATTTTCTGTCCCAATAGGTTCAGTGCCAAGACAGCTGTTCTCTAACCTTGATATGAGGGATCTTATCAAGACAAGAAGACACTTCTACACTATCTAATACAAGTACAGGGTTGCATTACAATCTGATTTTTAGAGATAATTCAAGGTAACACATATGGTTCTATTATTCAAATCTTTATAAAAAGGGTCTGCGAGCCAACATTTTTGAAACGCGTCTGAATTTGCTGAATAAACCTACTTCTTGAAGATCTGCTTGGTGTTGATCCTCCGTTTATTCTACTTCAGAATGAGGGCACTGTCACAATAAATTAGCTAAAAGGACAAAGGCAACTACCGGTGCCTTTTTATGGACCTAAGGGCACATTATAAAGTAAAGTTAACTCATACTATAGGTTGGCTTTAATAAATTATTAAAGCTGAACTCCAAGCACACAGCGGGCTACACTGATGAAATACATTGTTTTTCCTACCAAAATAATTTGTAATTCTGTCCATCTAGTCCTGAGATTTACACAACTATGCCACAGAGCATAGTCATGTCTTTCAGGGGAAGAGACCTTATTTTTCCCTCTTGCAGTTTTACTATTTGCTGTACATGGACTGCAGTAGGCTGACACCGAGTCAAATTCAGGTACTTACCCTGCTTGCATTTTAAAAAATACATTACATGATGTACATTAGTACTGCATTCGTGTCTCTGTTATATCTGCCTGGAGCTCAACTTTAAATTGGGTTTCACCTAAATTATAGAAAACCCTTCTTCTTGCCAGCCAATGATGATTTCAGCTGATGAAGCAGTATATTTGTCACTGGAATTTCATGACTATTAGGTTTAATCAATGAAGCGGTGCACTAAGCAAAAGGTAAAGTGCAAAACCTATGGCACACCAGGGTTTAGTTTAACCAGACCACTATAGAGTTATTGTTATAGGCTCTTACATATACTGCAATTTAACGTATAAGCTTCCGTCTGCCCACCACTTTCAACAACTTTCTGCATTCCCAGCATGCTTTGCTTCTTTCCCTGCTGATTGACATGACGGAATTATTATTATTATTAATATTATACAGGATTTATATAGCAACAGTTTGCACGGCGCTTTACAATATAACGCAGACATTACAATCACAATACAATTCAAGACAAGATGGTAAGGAGGGCCCTGCCCCTGAGGGCTTACAATCTAAAAGGGAGGGGTAAGCGATACATGAGGAAGTAGCTGTGTGGGGATGAATTGTTTGAGTGATAGTTCAGTGGTTAGGTCGAGGTGGGAATCTAGATATCTCAAGACTACATATCCATCATGCATTGCTTCCAGCAAGCAATGATGATGTTACATTGTTCAGACACTGAGTTGTCGTTTGGAAGGGAGGCTCTGTGAATTGTAACACAAGAAACTGCATATTCCCAGGGCTGAATGAAATTGTGTCAGTACATTGAAGAAGTACATCCTATGGACATCTTCTATAAGTTCGTTTACAAACTTCTAGATGGATATGGTTATTAGAAGTGGTATAGAAATGATGAAAATTCAATAAAGAAATACATATTTATTTTTCGTAGATACCCTTTCATGTCTCACATACTCCAACAGTTTTGCTCTAGAACAGTGGTTCTCAACCTTTCTAGGGCCGGGACCCCTTGGTAACATTTGCCAAGTTGTGGTGACCCCCAACGGTAAAATTTAGGGATGACGCGGCTGCTATAGCGACATCTGGCGGTGTGGCGGGAGAACTGAAACTGCTGCGTTAGGAGAGAGCTGAGGACGACTCTCACCTCAGAACTCACAGCATTTGTAGGCCTATATAGCTGCTGGTATTCTGCAGTGCGCTGTATAATGATTATACGGCGCAATGCAGAATACCACCAGCTATATAGGAATACAACAAATGCCAGCAATAGTACATTATACATACAGTGTAGTGATGCACCAATACCAATACTAGTATCGGTGCCGATACAGAGTATTTGGGCGAGTACTCGCACTCGCCCAAATGCTCCGATACCTTTCCCGATACTAGAACGTCCGGTCAGAGGAAGATTTCCTCTGACCGGCAGTGCCGCGAGGAAAGATGGAGCCGGAAAGCTGGCTCCATGCTGTTTGGCTAGCTTGATGCTGATTGGCAGGGAAGCCGGCTTCCCAGCCAATCAGTGTCGAGCCGGGCAAGCAAATCTGATAATATATCGACACGACCCCCACCCTGCAGGTACCTAATTCCCCTCACATAGATCCTTTGCATTCTTTAACATACCAGTTCCTCGGCCAGATCTGCCGTCTCCTGTGTGCACACTGCACAACGCTCATGTGATCAGCCTTCAGCCTGCTACTGTGCATTCTGCGCATGCACAGTAGAAGGCTGAGCGCCGATCACGTGGGGGGGGGGGGGCGCTGGGCGACCCCCGGCAAATAGTAATTCGACCCCCGACGGGGTCGCGACCCACACGTTGAGAACCGCTGCTCTAGAAGAACACATAAGAAAACGTCCTGTACAACTTTTTTGCCTGTGGACCCAATAAATGCAGCCAGTACAGTTGTATTTTATTCTTTAGTATTTATAACCGTATACCATTTATAGAATATTATCGAATACCGTTTTTCTTTTCTTACTTTGCCACCTAGGGTAAATGGAAATATAACTGCTCTTACGGCCAAGAACCCCTTTCTATTGATTACACTTCCCAATGTAATGGCATCCTTGGAGAGTTTTTCGAAGATGTCGGGGCTCTATATAAATCCAGCTAAGTCCATGGCTTTGAACATAAATTTGCCCCCCGAGATGGTGACTACACTGAAGGGTGCGTTTCCGTTCTCATGGCCGGCATCTACGATACCCTACTTGGGGATTAATTTGACCCCCTCCTTTGACTTATTGTACCAAGCGAATTTCCCTCCCACTTTCAGGAAACTGAGGGGGGACCTGGAGAGGTGGTCTTCACACAATCTTTCATGGTATGGGAAAATAAATGCTATTAAGATGACTCTGCTTCCTCGTCTGCTATACCTCTTTAGGGCCCTCCCTATCCACGTCCCTAGATCCAAACTGGCTTCCTTTCAGGCTATTCTAATGAAATGTATATGGGGGGAAGGGGTCACCGTCTACCTAGAGTCACACTATATAGCGCCAGAGAGTCTGGGGGGCTAGGGGTCCCAAATATATATCATTATTATCGGGCCGCACGGATAGCTCAGCTATCTGCTATTTATGTAGCGGAAGAACCACCAGATTGGGCTCTTATGGAATCCAAGGCAGCTAGAGATTTGCCCCTAGACTTAATGAAATGGTTACCTTCAAGATTACGCCCTTCCATTATGGCCCCGACTCTTTCTAACTCTTTAACCCTTTGGGATCATGTGAAAACACACAAAAATATTAGCTCGCCCCATACCCCGCTGGCCCCTTTATATCAGAATCCAGCATTTTTGCCTGGAATACACTTGACATCCTTCAAATGGTGGCTAGATAAAGGGTTATATAGAATTAATCAATATCTTAGGCTGGGGCCCCTGACGTTGGAGTACTGCAGGGAGCAATTGGGCATGCCGACAGCGGAGTTATTTCGTTTTCGTCAAATTACGCATTTTTTAAACACCATACTCTCATGGGGGGACTCCC
>NW_017306333.1:530429-549045 GCF_000935625.1 Nanorana parkeri
TGCCGATCGTGGATGTGGGCGGGCGGTGAGCATGAGGCGGGGAGGAGGTGCGGCGTGTGTAGCGTGGATGCGGGCGGGTCTGGCAGCGGCGAGCGTGAGGTGGGGCGCGCAACGTGTGTGGAGCTGTGGACAGGGGCACCTTATCAAAAGCCGATTAATCGATTATTGAAAAAGTTGACAACTTTTTCAATAATCGATTATAATCGATTATGTCGATTAGTTGTTGCAGCCCTAGCCGAGTTATTCCGTTTTCGTCAAATTACGCATTTTTAAAACACTATACTCTCACGGGGGGACTCCCGTGGAAGCCCTAGAGGGCACTATGTACCATGTATGGTGGACATGTCCACGTATCCGAAACTTTTGTGGAGGGGTTTTTAATTTAATCTTCCGTGTTGTGGGCATAAGGGTCCCCAGAGACCCTAGGCTGGCCTTGCTTAATGATACTATCCCTGAAACTCCTAAACACTCTAGAAGATTGATAAATTTCATATTCCTGGCAGCTAAAGCTACGATCGCTAAAACATGGAAGACATCCAGGGTACCTCTGAGCCAGGTTAGGACTAAGCTGTCTTGGATTATGACTCATGAAAAAATGGCGAGTATACTCCAAGACAAAATGGAACAGTTTGAGCTTACCTGGGCACCTTGGGCGGCATATGTAAATCCTATAGGGGTATGAGAGGAAGGGAGCGAAGGCAAGCCCTAGCCCACCCCGACCAGAAAATTTTATTATGTTCAAAATTAAAACCTACTGCAACACTTGTTATATAACCACATTGTTTTTTTTGTTTTTTTTGTTTTTTACTATGTCTTTAGGTTTTGTAAGGCAGTCTCAGGTCGACAGACTGATGTATGATACACTATAATAGGGATAACCTAGTAATCTGGTCTCGATTGTTTTTATACAATCTCCTGGTAAGATAAAGGGATAGTCGACAACTTCCTGGGTTTTTGACCATCGGTCGAGTGACTGCTAAACCCCAAGATAACGAGATGGGACGTAGGTATATATCTTCAGGGGGTAAAATAGGAATAGTTCCGTTAAGGCCGAAGTTTGGAGCGGGAAGCTGGGCAGGGGGCCAGCTTTAGCCGAAATAAAATACAGTAGGCTTGTATCAACAATCGAGACCAGATACTAATCTATGCATACTGAATAGAGATGGAATAATAAGGCATCCTGCTCAGATGAAGACTGTCTTTTTGTTTTATGTTGTTTTGTTACATTGTATTATGATGTAGATGGTTATTGTATATGCCTCAATGAAAATAATAAAAACTTTTGAATATAAAAAAGAACCCCTTTCTATGCCACAATATGCTTAAAGTAGTGTTAAACTTTCAAACTATAATCAATCTAGGTCAAACAAATATCACTTTAAACAGACTAAGCAGCTCCATACATGCAGTAAAATGTTCACTCTATTTTTTCATGATGAAAAACACTTGCACTTATGTTGCTATACATATTACTGAGTTAGTATAAGTCAGTTTTCCGTTGTTCATAAATACAAATTAGGGACATTTTCTTCACTGCAGTGCAGCTAATTGATATTTTAGCCAAATATATTACTTTAGCTTCCCTTCATTCTTAATTGGATGCATGCTAATAGTAATTTTTTCCAAGAATATGGTGACATTGACTTCAAGCAAATTAATAATATGATATAGTGAAATGACGTGTTCTCTTTTACAAAATTATTCATTTTTGGTAGAGGTAATATATTTTTAATCTGCATTCAAATCACATTTAAAATAATGAGCTAAATGTATATGGTGTCAAAGATTCAAAAGCTGACATTTTTGGTTCTCTATAATCAGTCACAGTGTATTTCCCGAATGTTTTGTAGTTCAAGCATTATATTATTTGAAAATTGTCTTTTCAGCTGCTCTCCAAAAATGGTTTGAAGAAATAAAATCTTTTTATTATTCCACTGTAAAGTCATTGTATACCTTACCAGCATTAGAATGTCTTGATGGTTTATACTGTATGTCACTAATGTCAAAGGTGGCCTGGTGATGAAATAAGGTAATGCTGGAAATACAGAAATAGTACCAATGGCCGGGAACAAAGTTGAAGAAAATGATGTTGGAAAACACATAAGATCCATCCTGAGAACTGCAGTTTTCATGATAACAAAACTGTGTAACCACGGCAAAGCTATAACAAAGATGTACTTAGGAGAAGTCGTACTTGTAGAAGGAGTAAAACGTACTCTTCCCAATACTTACAGCAGGCGTGGAAAACTGCAGCTGTCACACCCCAGCCCCCTATGCCGAGAGCTGAGCAATTGGGTGACTGCTAATCGCTCAGCTCATGGTCCCCTCTCCCTGAATGAACGAATTTGGGGTGGAGGAACTTGACTGGCCTGCACAGAGTCCTGACCTCAACCCAATAGAACACCATTGGGATGAATTGGAGCGGAGACTGTGAGCAAGGCCTTTTCGTCCAACATCAGTACTGACCTCACAAATGCGCTTCTGGAAGAATGGTCAAACATCCCATAGACTCACTCCTAAACCTTGTGGACAGCCTTTCCAGAAGAGTTGAAGCTGTTATAGCGGCAAAGGGTGGGCCAACTTAATATTGAACGCTAAAGACCGAGACTGGGATGCCATTAAAGTGGCAGTCTTTCAGCACCCCTTTGTTTATTTGGCTTCCTTACAAGTTGTTTAAATAAAATGCTGGAACACTCCGACTATATGGCTGCATGCCTTTGCCTGATAAACGTACGCTGCATCTTAGTACAATGGTGGATGCTGAGATTTGAAATGCGGAATACTGTCTTTATAACATTGTATCTATAATGAAATGTTGAATAGCGTATTATAACATTGTATTTATAATTTTCTTAGAATTTTTAAACAGACTAGAGCAATGAATCAAAACATTGCAATGCCACAAATCAAACATTATACTATGTGTTATTTGTCCTTTAATTAGAAAGTGCATGGAAGTGTGTCTTGGTGGGTCTAGCCTTGTGTTATTAGATATTCCTGCAAAGTTTTGTGATAATGTTTTCTGATTTAATTAGAACTTGTTGATGCGTGACTATCTAATTCCAAACATGCCCCTGGCAACGGGCAAAAAAAAAAAAAAAGTGGCTTTAATTAAATTTTTGTGTACTGTAGTGCATGTCAATGAAATATTAGCTCCTGGAAATCATTTGCAAAATACATTTATACAAGTTAAACTTTGGGAGGATATAAAAATATCAATTATGTTATCTAAGCATCAAATAAAGTAATGTTAAATGTATTTATTTAGTTGTCTTGATATCTGCCTCATTTAATCCCCTGTAAATCAACACTCAGAGAGGGAGGAGCAGCATTAGTCTTCATGTACACAGGCGTCTGAGCCCGCACAGCATCAAAGCCGTATTTTCCCCAGTCTGGGAGACCTTCCATAGAAGTCAGTGGCTGTACATGTGTATACGCCAGTAATTGCATACATTATCATATGTGTACAGAAGTAAATCCCTAGCCTCACACAACTTATAGATGTTCCATTGCACACCTGGCCGTCAAATTGCCTGATGAACAGACCCTGCGTGGTCTCGAAACATTACGTTTTCCTGTGATACCATGATTATCTAAAATCAATAAAGACGTACTCATAATGAAGATGATGGTGTGGTGGTGACTTACTTTCATCGCTGTATTACTTATGTACACATATGTGGTTGTACACAAGTACCAGCAAACATCCCTGTACAGCCATTGACCTGTATAGGAGGCTGTACACAGCACCAGAGGCTCCCTGGAGGGGAAAAATGCACTGGAATTTACACTGTATGGGCTCAGTCGCCATGTGCAATAAGCCTTAGAAGCCAATGAAACTCCGCTGCAGTGCACATGTACTGACAGTGAACATGAGGAATGAAGCAGAAAGCCCAGTTAGCAGAATGAGCACTAATCATTGTCCAATCAGGAGGCTGGGGTGTGTTTTGGACCAATTGTGCTGCTGCTGCAGTGAAGGTCAGGAGCCAAGCTGTTTTGCCTGGCAGAGGTGCCTGGACCAAAGTGGTTCCACATTCCAACATTATAAAAATCCCTTTGTCAGGTAACAGTTCACATATATTGCTTCCCAGCAGAATACTTTTACTGTTATTTTTTTTTACCCTGAGCTACAGTTTAGATCTGGGGTAATTATGCCACTTTCATTATAACTTAGTAGCTCCAGCCTCCCTGTTCTGATACTAGCAGGTGGCTCAAGACTCAGAAAACGGCAGGTCATTTTTTTTACCATCAGCCACAACATAGATCCCTGGTAGCAATGCTGCTGTCACTATAACTTAGTACAGCATTTCTTAACCTTTTTTAGTTATAGTACTCTTTAATAGTCTGCAAAACTTCGAGGCACCCCAGTCTAAAATATCATCGTTTTAAGGGGGATTTCCCCCTTCACATTGAAGTGCCCCCCCCTTCACATAAGCCCTCAGGGGCAGGGCCCTCCTTACCCTCTTGTCTTATATTGTATTGTAACTGTAATGTCTTCCTTGTATTGTAAAGCGCTGCGCAAACTGTTGGCGCTATATAAATACTATGTAGTAATAATAATCAGGGTCAGTCTCTGTGCCAGTAGCCTTGCTTCACATCAGAAGCCGCTCTTTCATATCCGAGTCCCCCCCTTTCACAGCAGAGTTCCCCTATTACATCAGGAGCCCCCTTTCACCAGTCTTCATTCCCTCCTTCACATTACAGTCCCACTACCACTACATTTTGAGGCACACTAGTGTACCACGGCACCCTGCTTCAGAAAGGCTGCCTCAGGAAGGTGGCCCAAAAGGTCAGAAAACTGCAGGTTTCATCTGAGGATTCTCAGAAAACAATTTTGCTTAATGACAGATTCTCTTAAAGAGTTTTACAGCCTTCGCTTTGGAAAACAAAATCTTAGCGTGCACTTCCACCCAAAACATATTCTGTATAAGTCAGTCAAGTACAAGCACATTCACCGGCCTGAAATGTTACAAACAGCGGCATTTCATACTGACCATTTGTACAATTCTCATGTTGGTGACTGTTGGCGGATCATTTTGGAACAGGTAAATGTTTAAGCAAATTATCTTACAAAGTTTGTTAGGTGAATGATTCACTGGCAGATTAATATAGAATGTATTGAGTGAATATTGGGCAAATCTGTCTCTTTGTAAACAAACCCGTTTGCAGACCATAAACTGTATTGCAAAAATATGTTTCCTCCTTCCAATAAAGAACCGGTGGGGATGGCCAAAGATTTCCAACACAGTGTATCATTTTTTTTACCCAGCAAGATTAATATCCAGTCATTGAGCCAGATAAACTGTCTGGTTGCCGAGTATCTGGCACATGAAAAACTGCTTTTCTAGATGCCCAAAATAATAGTTCAAATTGAAGGGTGCACCAACTGCAAAACAACTGACCAAAATTCTCACAATTCCCACCCAATAAATAAAGGTTTAGAAAGGGAGTCTGTCAATATTTGCACTAATGCACCGAGAGTAGAATACACATTCTACTATGTGCCAAATAAATAATATGCGCTGCGATATAAAAGTGTATTTGGCATGTGATGTGCCAAATAAAGACGTCACGTGTGACAATTCGCATTCCTCGAAAACCGCCACTGTTAGATTATCTGGCCCATTATCTCATGCATCCTAAATGTTGTCATATCGTTTCATGAGCATGTCATAACCATTATATTTATTCTACACCAACCTCCGTCTACATGTGGGTGCATTACCCCAGTTTAGTGGATTCTCTCCTACAGATAACATCCTATCAGTTTATGAAAAATGTCAACAAAAAAAATGACTGAAGTTGTTTGTAGTCTGATCAGGTTATTATTGTTATGAACTAACAAACAACAAAATAATCTTGACAGGAGTTTGCTACATTAACACTAACTGTATGGCACTTAGTATGCATTTAGTATGCTAAAGTACTGAGTATCATAAACAATGTTCCTTTTTTCATCAAATAAAATAAAAATGCTTTATTCATATAATATTGTTCCACCTTTTTTTTGTATTTCAGTGCTGCTAATCCCCTCCAGCTTATTTAAGCCACTACCTGTCTACCTGCATTTGTTCTGGCGTCGGCTGAACATTATTAGTCAGGACTGACTTAATGTGACAGTGGATCAAGTCTACACAATGGGGTGAATTTTTATCAAAACTGGAGCAGACAGAATCTGAGGCAGTTGCCCATAGCAACCAATCAGCTTCTCTCTTCAGTTGGAATTTGTAGTTAAAGCGCAGCCGGAGGGCCGGAGTTGCCCACCCCTGCTCAGCACTATGAGGGAAATTAATCAAAACTGGAGCAGACAGATGTGGAGCAGCTGTGCATGGCAACCAACAAGCTTCTCTCTTTCATTTTGACAGTTTTATTGAACAAACTAAAGATAGAAGCTGATTGGTTACTATTGGTTACTACCGCTCCAGTTTTCAGAAATCCGCCCCTATGTGTGTTGCATTGCTATTCACTAGGAATGGGTACCCCAAGGCACACAATGCACTTGCATTACAGCACACCATAATGCACATACTGCAAATGCAGTTTCTTCTGACTCCATGCACAAAAACGCGTAGAGACTTTTAATAAAAGCTGCATATTCAAAAAGAGAGAAAGTACAAGCTTAGATAAGATTTCAGTGACTGGGTTGAGGTCTACTTTTGTACACACATGCACAATATTGCTGATACTAGGTAGGGAGATATAACTACAGGGCTTTTGCTCTTTCATGTAGAAGTAATGCAGAGAATAGTCCGTGTCCTGCGATGAGCACAGGTGACAGAAAGAATAAAGTTTGATGCTGTGTGAATAATGAGTCTAGCGCTATTTGGGTGCTGATCTGTAAATTCATTTTCAAGATCCTTGTTCTGAGAGCATACTAGCAAATCGCATCCCCTAGGCAACAGAGCTTATCTCAGAACCGTAACAACAATTGTATTAACTCGTTCATCAGCCCTGATTGGCACAATCGGCAATAACAAGCCTACTTTGCACATACGCTGCCGATCCACTGCAAATAACCTTTTTATGAGTTATCTGGCCATCTCCCCATTATTGTCATGATCATTATTTGAGCATAGCCAAAGGGCAAGCCATTCTCTGTGGCACACGGTACATTAGAGGAAAAACGATTAGCTCTGCATTGTACCCCTCCGTTTATTTTCTATATTAAGTTCAATAAGCAATGGAGAACTTCCGAATAGAAAGTGGCTTTAGACGAACAGATAATCTTGGACACCCAGGAAGAAACAAATACATTATTTAAATGTCACTTAACCCCATCATGTTGGGTATCACGCCAGCAATGCAATGCTACTGCATTGCTACATGAAACCTTCAAACTGGAGAAAAAAAAAAAGAAACCCTAATCATCCCATAGTCCCCTGAAAGCAGCCTTTCTGCAGTGCACTTCATGTGATGGAAAAGTGGCTCTGAAGGCAGATCACTGAGCAGAGCCGCAAATATAAACACAGCAAGTTGATGATTACTTCCATGAACACAGCCATAGCTTAAAGTGATAGTGTAGAGCAGCATTTCTCAACCTTTTTTAGTATACAAGATCTTGAGGCTCCTCACTCTACAATGTTATAGATTTTAAGGGGGACCTCATACAAAAACATACAAAAAAGGGAATTTCCTCCTACATCAAATTGTTCCCTTCAAATCAAGATCCCCGCCCCCTTTACAACAAGAGTCACCCTTTGCATCAGTAGCCCCCCTTTCATATCAGAGCAACCCCTTTCACATCAGAGTTCCCCCTTTCACATCAGGAGCCCCCTTTCACATCCGCAGTCCCCCTTTCACATCAGCAGCCCCTTTCATATCATAGCCAGCCTTTCACATCCGGAGCCCCTCTTTCATATCATAGGCCCCCTTTCACATCAGGGACCCCTCTTTCATATCATAGCCATCATTTTATATAATTGTCCCCCTTTTACAATAGGAGCCCCTCTTTCATATCATAGTCTCCACTTTCACATCAGGAGCCCCTCTT
The DNA here is from genome assembly GCF_000935625.1 of Nanorana parkeri. Lineage (NCBI taxonomy): Eukaryota > Metazoa > Chordata > Amphibia > Anura > Dicroglossidae > Nanorana > Nanorana parkeri. The sequence goes on from NW_017306333.1 coordinate 538,420, forward strand.
TCATATCAGGGGGCAGGAGCCCCCCTTTCACATCAGGAGCCCCTCTTTCATATCATAGTCCCCCCCTTTCACATCAGGAGCCCCTTATTCATACCATAGTCCCCCCTTTCACATCAGGAGCCCCTCTTTTATATCATAGTCCCCCTTTCACATCAGGAGCCCATCTTTCATATCATAGTCCCCCCTCTTTCATATCATAGTCTCCCCTTTCACATCAGGAACCCCTCTTTCATATCATAGTCTCCCCTTTCACATCAGGAGCCCCTCATTCATATCAGAGTCATTCCCCCTTTCACATCACAGCCCCACTACCACTAAATTCTGAGGCACCCCTGGGGAAGACTGAGAACACACCAGGGTACCAAGGTTAAGAAAGGCTGCTGTAGATCAGTATGGTTGGGGACATTATCAATAAATAGCAGCATCTCATTCCGAATCCTAACAACCATTCAGCTATCTTTAAAAGTATCCCAGCCTAGGCACCGTTCGGTCGGGGCACTGGAAGCCCCATTGCACTAGGCACCGTTCGGTCGGGGCACTGGAAGCCCCATTGCACGATCAGGTCTACAGTAAACTGACAGCTATAGGGAACTTTGACAGCTCGGAGCAACTCGGCAAGCACAGCGATGTAGATGGTACCTTGGGGTTGCTGATAAGCTGCTGTTCGTCCTGATGGAGCAGAGCCCTGGAGTAGGATTCGGAGTTGTTGACATATATCTGTATACAGGGGTACAGAGAGGTGCCCTTACAGTCACTCCCGCAGGTGAACGTGCACTCGAACGTCTCCCCGATCTGTTGCACGGACAGCACGGTGCAGTTGGCCGTCTTGCCCTGGAGAGCCTGCAGAGCCGGATTGAGCCAGCAGAAGCCGAGGATGAAGAGAGACACGACCCCGGAGACGATGAGGAACAAGCCCAGACGGATGCTTTTATCCTCGGCTTCCGAGTACTCATAAGACACCCTGAGTTTCCCCATGGCGCCGCGGATGTGCCAAGTCCTCTGCGGCAGGTCCACTTCACAGCATGGTTCCCGGCACGGGGCTGACACACCACCGAGGAATAAAGTCAGCCATGTACTTTCACAGAGTAAATCAGACTGCTTCAGTCTAGTGTGCCTGTACTGCGCCCCCCTCCCCTATTCAGATAAAGGGAGTTCACCAGCTCTGTCCCCACCAATGGTGGTAGCTGGCTGAGAGCCTGACATCCACATGGCACACGTGAGGAGAGATAGCACCAACACACACTCCTGCCCCGGGCACAACCATGCTCATCGTAGCGGCAGCTCTGCACTGCTCTCCTTCCTTTATAATGCGGCCCTGCCGCTCAGCGAGGGATTGGAGCGGGTCACGTGGTGCGCTTCTACAGCCCCGCTCGGTTGTCAATGGCAAAAGAAGGGATCAGAAATCAGCCCAGTTGTGGAACTTTTCAGTGGCTTACAAAAGGAATCATTGGAGGCTAAAGAAGGTTAAAGTAGTATTAAAGTCTTTTTTTTTTTGGCATATATCTACTGGTAAATTGGAACTGTTAACAGGGGCGTATTTACCACGAGGCAAAGTAGGCGTTTGCCTAGGGCATGCTGAATCCCTCTTATATTTGTGAGCAAAAAGTGTCGTTATTCAAAAAAATTTGAAATTTATACAACCAAAGTGAGACCCTATAATCAAACACAATAAAAACAATGAAAATATTAGGTGTCAATACTAATAATAATTGAACCAACAAAAATCAATGAATCAGCAAATTTAGAGTGTATGTCCTGCAGCCACAAGGTGATTGCAGTGTTGCGACCCCCGTCTGATAACACAGATCTCCAAAAATACAGCCAGTGAACTATAGTGAATATCCAAAAGCAAAGTTCAAACTCATATGGTGATGAGTGCAATGTGTATCAAAAAATTTTGAAGGGTGAATAATCGTCTTCCAATTCCTTATATAGCGTGATTGTGTGTAAGTGATCTTTCAAGTGCCACACATTCACCCCCTATGCCAGCGGTTCTCAACCTGTGGGTCGCGGCCCCTTGCGGGGTCAAATGACGATTTGCCAGGGGTCGCCCGTGAGTCTTCCGATATTAGATAGAGGCAGCCCGGGAGAGAGACACTTTCTCCCAGAAAGGTTTACTCTGCTCTATCGAGCAGAGTAAACCTTTCCCTGCTATTGTTTTTGTTTTCTGACATCGGTGGCCGCTGGCCGCCGTAAGTCAGAAGAAAAAAAAACCCACCATAGGAATGCATAGCTAGATTCTTATTGGCTATTTCACTTTGCAATAGCAAACTAGCTATTGCACACGCCTTCTGCTGCTGCCAAGGGGGACCTGAGGTTCTCCATCAGGTCCTCTTCTAGTGATTGACAGCAGCAGAGGGCGGGTGCAATAGCTAATTTGATTTTGGCTATTGCAAAGTGAAATAGCCAATAGGAATCTAGCTATGCATTCCTATGGTGGATTTTTTTTTTTTATTCTGACGGCGTACGCCAGTGGTTCTCAAGCTGTGGGTGTCTGTGTGATTTCTGCTGTGCAAGGTGAGAGTCCTCCTCAGCCCTCTCCTAGCGCAGCATTGTCAGTTCTCCCGCCACACCGCCAGATGTAGCTGCAGCAGCTGCATCATCCCTACATTTTACAGTTGGGGGTCACCACAACTTGGCAAATGCTACCAAGGGGTCCCGGCCCTAGAAAGGTTGAGAACCACTGCCCTAGGCAGTGCACACTCACCGCATATAAATCCTTTTACAGCTTTACAGGCAGCCTGAAGCCAGTGTTCGGGTCAGATTGCTCCTGGCATTTTCTCCAGATAACCACCGAATGTTGTTTCCCATATATTTAAAAGAATCAAGATTAGCTCCTCATGGTGCAGTAAGTTTTAAACGTTTATTGGTAAAAAAACATACATAAAAACTCACATTTAAAAGCAGAATAGCCGGTATCTCATGAGCCTCAGTGCTCACTTCCTCATTCAACGTGATGCTGTGACGTCAGATAGCCGCGCAGTAGCTACATGCCCAAACATTAAAAAAAAAAGTTGGCAAAAACCAACTAACTTACCTGTGTCAGTGCCGCTCGCTCCACTGCAAAAGTCCCGAGCTCTGTGAAGGAGGAAGTGTGGGCAGGCCAGAGCATCGGAGGGAAGAGGAGGAGTGTGGCACAAAAGCTGAATGGACACAGGCGGGAGCGTTTACGTCGGACAGACACCATGGGACCCAAGGAGTCTGCGGAGGATCAAAAACCGCTGTTCTGTCATATTTGCCTACCCGTTACATTTGCCAACCTAAATAACACGCACAGCCACTCCTCCAACAAAATCGCTAATGCGCATGTGCACGCATGCGTTCTATGTAATATCTGACATCTGTTATTTAATCTCTGACGTCAGTTATAGAAGAAGGTGGGACCAGAGTCCAGACACAGAACTAAGTGTATCCGCCACCACCGAGCATACTTGTCCCCAATATGTGTCCCCATGTTCATGTCAGTGCAAACCATTCCCATCCATGTCACTGACCCCCACACAGCGCCAGCTACACACCATCAGTAGAAATATAGACACTGGCACTCCAATAGCAAATTGTCTTTTTATTGACGTATATACAGCATAACATGATACACTTAATGCAACGTTTCGGGGGCTCACAGGACCCCCTTCATCAGGCAGAACAAGTGATTCCCCCATCTCTCCTAACTGAAACTCCGTAACTCAGTATGGAGCTCTGCCTGGGAGAGAATGTGCAGAAACCTGAGGCTGTGATCAAGTGATCACAATTGCAATGCTTTCCAGGCTTGAATGCAAATAAAGAAATGCATTTTTTAAATATATTATTAATTATGCATTTCTTTATTTTTTTCAAAAGGTGAACTTATCCTTTAAGCACATTGGGCAGAATTTATCAAAGCAATTGCGGCTGTTTTAGCCTTTCAGATAATTTTCTTCATGCGCAAATCTGTTTAGCCACTCCTTTTAACATGTGCGTCTGTTTTGACCAGAGCTTGCACTATTTTCCCGATTGTGCCTGTTTTGTGCGTGTTTTGGGAACGTTCATAACCGTTTACATCTGTGCTTGTCCTGCTGATGTCTGAAACTGGAGCATCACCTAATAAAACAATTGCTACTTAAGAAGTCCCCATGACCACTTCTTCAAGCAGCGACAGTTAAGCTTTTTGCCTGGAGTTACAAGTCTTCTTTCCTGGAGTCTATTTATCCTCATTTATGAATATTACACTAGCATCATAAATCTGGAGCAAAGTGCATCAAATATATTCCGTGCAAGTTCAAACACTCACAATTACTATGATAAATTCCCCCCATTGTGTTTTGTAACTCTGAGCTGAGCAACATTGGTGCAAAAGGAAGGTAAGTATATGTGTCTGTGAAAGTCTACATTAATGCCTCATTCACACACAACGCAAGAGCAAAATTGTATATTGCGTCTATACAAGTGTATGTGCGTATATGCGTGCACTATCTGCATTCCCAGAATGCATCATTCCTAATAGAAATTTTAATGAACTGTACGCGCGTATATATGTGTATGTGCGTAAAATACGCAGAAATACGCTGCCCGGTCGCATCTCGGTTCCATTCTATTGTTACGCTACGCAAATATACGACTCCATACGTGGCTATGTGTATGGAGCCATTTATTTGCATATGTTGTATATGGTACAATACGCGCATATATGAGCGGCAGTGTGAATGAGGCCTAAAGAAGAAGCCTCACCAGAAGATGAAAGTGCTTGGTAAAACCCCCTCCAGGGGACCCAGTACACATTGCACTTGCTCCCATTCAAATCTGTACAGGAGTTTTCCAATAAAAGCACATTTTTATTCCTGTCAGAGATGGCTGTAGCCCTTTTCCTCCAAACCAGACACTCCCACCTCAATGCAGCTTGGTAACGCTGTGCCTCATAAAATCTCCTGCCCAGCCATTGCACCTGTCACACAGGCAGGCAGAACAGACGAGCTTCTTCAGTGATGCGGAGTCTGTTAATGGTGCAGGCTCAGCATCACTTCTATGCCTATTAACACTGAGCCTGCACTTTTAGCATGCTCCTCATCACTTAGCTGATTGCCTATGTGCGTGAAGGGGTACACCTAGGCAGTGCTACCACTTTCCGAAAGGGGCATCTTTGCCATGCCGATGGGAGGGGTCTAAAATGGGCACCTGAGGTGGCATCCTCCCCCAGCATTGCCCTGCTGGTGCCACACAGCCTCTGCAGAGAAAAGTCCTGCCATGTCCACCTGTGCACACACACTGCTTGGCCTATTAATCCCTTTACCTGGTCTATACTCATGGCAGCCCTCAGCCATCCAGAGCAGTACAGATCCATCCATAGGAATAAATGAGCTGAGCAGCTCGTATGCACTTTAAAAGCTGGGCACAGCCAGACTCCTATTTGCAAAGGCTGTGGGGCATTGGGCAGGGCCACATAGTGAAGAACTCAGGTGTGGGGCTAAATTTATTTTAGTAGGTGGCTGCAACTCAAGGGAATGGGGGGAACATTTAAAGGACAACTTCACTAAGTGAAGTAACTTTTATGATTGAAATCCCATTTTTTAAAGTCTATTAATCATTTTATATCTGTAAAAATAAGTCAAGGAAACTGGACTTGCTGTATTTTTCTTGAAGACGTTTCACTGGACATCCGACCAGCTTTCTCAATTTATAATGACTTGTACAAAAATTATCTGGGAATAAATATGGTGAATGTCGCTCCAATCCACATAATCTCTTAGTCACAACCATGTGTTGATTGCATTTGCATAACTGGAGTCTATGAGGTGTTATTAACCCTTCCCACTTATTTTTTACAGATATACCATGACCTGGATGAATGAGAACCTTCACAGACATATTAATCATTTTGTCTTTTTGTGTGTACCACCAATCAATTAGATCACAGCAAGCTGCACTAATTGACCCTTGCTATTGTTGTCATTCCTTATTCAATTTCTTATCTATCCTTCATCTCTTTCCTCACACTATAGGTGTTTGCCATGTTTTTTGGTTCTGTTTTTAATTAGCAGTAGGGTTGCACAGATACCAAGTACAGTGCTCGTTACAAGTACGAGTACATGTACCGATACTTTTGAGCTCCAAGACTACACTAGAGAAAAATTCAAACATTAGGAGGCGGCTGTCATGTGTAAGGAGCACACGGAGCTCCTGGGATTTGTACATCTCTGTTTTAATGTACGATTTTGTTTATATAAATATAAATAAAGGGATGCACAGATACCAGTTTTGCGAGTACGAGAACTGGTACTTGCCGAGTACTTACAAGTACGAGTACTGATACATTTTTGTTTATTGACATGTGACAGTTTTTCTAAAACAATATCGACGAATGATTTCAGGACAGTGGTGGAGCACCAGAGCCAGATCCCAGCTGCAACCACTGCAACCCTGGTAGTTCTCATGAAAATGCCAAGTATCGGCATTGGTACTCGAAAAGTATCTGTGCATCCCTAATTAGCAGCATTAAACAATAAAATGAAAAAATACAGAGTTGTTACTTTCCCTGTTTCAACTAAATGAACCTTTTCTTGGCCTTGGTGTGTTCAGACTGCAGCCAAATCATTTATAGAAAAATAAAATGTGTTTTATTGCTTTACTCATCTTAAACCCCAGTCCCATATCTCCAGATCTTAAATAATAGAACATGACATTTTACAAGCTATACAAATATTTTCAGTTTCAGATAACAAGAAGGTATCTTACCTACTGAAAGAGATCTCATCAATGCAATAATAATAATAGCGTTTCCTAATGAAACATAAAAGGCAATATTTGCAGCAGACCTCCAGTATGGGCATTTATGATTAAAAAAGGGAACCATGTAATAACCCAGCCACAAGGGTTACCTCATAATACTCATGTGTTTGTTTGGAATTCACTAGGAGGGAAGAAGATTCTAAAGAGAAATGGTCTATTCCCGTGACAGCTCTCCACCAGAGGCATGCCTTAAACATAGCTGTTCTGGGAAACGGCGCATTTAGTTCTTCTTTCATTACAGAGGTAAAAGGCTGTGACCTGACAACTGTCAGAGAACTGATCATCAGTTGAATCTAGTCAGACACATAAATTTGCTCATGTGTGCAAACGGTGGGAGATGAGCTGGCTCGAATGCCGAGCAATTGAATACCGCGGCTTAAACCGGCATAGGAGGAGGGGCCTGATGACGTCCGTGATGATGCTGCGGAAGCTTGCGCCAAAATTCTAGAACGACGGACGGGTAAGTCTGTTACAATTTCATCACATAATGACAGTATATATGTGTGGTTCCTAAACAACTCAAGCAACTAAAGGCCTGGTAAAGCCGGCCATACACCTATAGACTATCTGCAGCTTTTCTATGGTCAGATGGAAAAAGTGCAACAGATTCCTCCATCTGCGCTACACTGCGTGGATAAAGTAATCTCCCACTGGGTCAAGCTTCAGTATTTTGCTAGTCGGCCCCGCTGGCTGTCAAAACACCTGAACAATCTGATTGGATGCAGGCATTGTTCAGGTGTTTTGACAGCCAGCGGGGCCGACTAGCAAGATACTGAAGCTTGGCCCAGTGGGAGATTCCTCCATCCACACAGGGTAGTGTAGATAGAGGAATCTGTTGCACTTTTCCATCTGACCATAGAAAATCTGCAGATAATTGTAAGGTGTATGTCCAGCTTTACTTACTTAAACTATGGCTTTTATTGCTTCTCCAACACATTTTTGTTGTATTTTGTGTTACTATGTTATTTTGTTGTACTATGTTTTTATATATTCAAGCAGAGTTGTTTATTTTCCTTGCCTTGATATATGCTATGGCTGAATCCCATGCGGCTACACCAGCAGCGTTGGACATTAAGCATATTCATTGGTAAACAAAAAAAGGGCTAGAAAAAAAGCAATGTGTGTTCAGTAAATAAAAAAATTGTAACCCTTCCCCACACTATCCAAAAATAAAAGATATTGCCAAAGAAAGAATTTAAAGTGGATGGTGGGAGTGGTCCACTGGCGACCAATACAAGGGTATACTTTTCCACTGACCATATAGGTAAGGGGGTATTTCTCCACTAACCACCAATGTTAGGGAATACTCCTCCTTTGACCACTTATGTAAGGGGGCACTTTTTCATTGTAAGGGGATACTTCTCCAATGACTACTAATGTAAGGGGGCACTTCTCCACTGGCCACCTATGCAAGTGGTACCTCTCACTGACCACTAATGTAGGGGGACACTTTTCCACTGACCACCACTGTAAGTGGTACTTTTCACTGGCAATTAATGTAAGTGGGCACTTCTCCACTGACCACCAATGTAAGAGGTACTTTTCACTGGCAATTAATGTCAGTGGGCACTTCTCCACTGACCACCAATGTAAGTGGTACTTCTCACTGACAATTAATGTAAGTGGGCATTTCTCCACTGAAAACCAAAGTAAGTGGTAATTCTCACTGACAATTAATGTAAGTGGGCACTTCTCCACTGAGCACCAATGTAAGTGATACTTCTCACTGACTGTTAATGTAAGTGGGCACTTCTCCACTGACCACCACTGTAAGTGGTATTTCTCACTGACAATTAATGTAGGGGGGCATTATTTTTTCTATTTTTATAGGAGAAAGATATACAGTGCTCAGCATAAATGGGTACATCCCAACAGATTTGTCAGAAAACCTTTACTTTCCTTACAGAATAAAAATTTTCTATGGGACACTATACTACAAAATACTCCCACAAATGTGGGCCATTGATTGCAACCACGATTTGTTAATTTGCATACACAAAAAAGTATTTTTCCTAACAAATTTATTCAAGACCATGTTGGCGAAAATAAATACACCCCAATGAAAGTCATAGGAGCAAAGCTACATTTTAGACAACAAAATCCTAATTAACAAAAATTCAGCTATAGGTGAATATAATTATAAACTAAACAGGTGTCCAGCAGACAGTTGATTATAAAAGGGTGTTACTTAACAACGAAAACCCCTTCCCATTTCATGTGTCAGCAATGGCACCACATGGAAAAGAAATGTTACAAGGCCTGAGAACGAAAAATTATTTCTTTACACAAGAAAGGTGAAGGCTACAAGAAGATCAGCAAAGATTTACTTATCAGTCAGAATACTGTAGCAACCCAGGATATTAGCACTTCCCACCTGCATGGGAGCTCTAGCCCCCTCTGACCATGTCCTTACTGCAAATGATCACATCATACTTGTAGAAATGTTGTTATGTGTTGAAATATGCTGTAATGTTTTATTGACACAATTGCTGCATTTTTGTAAGTTACTCAACCTCATGTCCATGAGCATTACTTCGCATTGTGTTATGTACAACCTGGATAAAAATAAAAATCATACAAATAAAGAATTTATTTAAAAAAAAAAGAATACTGTAGCAAAAGTGTTAGAAAAATGTAACAAAGATGGAACTGCAACCATCTCACAGAGCCTTCCAGGCCGTCCACGGAAGTTAATACCTTGACAGATGCATCTTCCAATGAGAAGGGTTGAAGAAAATCGCCATGCAAGTTCACTGCAGTTAGCTAAAGAAGTAGAAAGCCAAACTGGGGTGATTGTTTCCCATGACACAATACGGCGTACAGTGCAGTGGAATGGCATGCATGTGTGTCTTCCACGAATGAAGCTTCTCCTAAAGGTCATGCACAAAAAAGGCCGCCTACAATTTGCCAGGACCCATGCTAAAAAAGAAGACTACTGGGACTCTGTACTGTGGAGTGATGAGACCAAGATGAATGTTTGTCGGAACAGATGGCTTCAAACTGTATGGCGTCGCAAAGAGGAGTACAATGAAAAATGCATGGTGCCTACAGTGAAACATGGTGGTGACAGTGTCCTTCGGTGGGGCTGCATGAGTGCTTCTGGTGTCAGAGCTGCATTTAATTGCTGGTATCATGAATTCACATATGTACTGCTCTATATTGAAAGAGAAGATGCTACCATCACTCTGTACCCTTGGTTGTCGTACACCTTTCCAACATGACAATGATCCAAAACACACATCTGAAGAAGAACAGGGTGAAAGTGATTCAGTAGCCAAGTATGTCTCCTGATCTCAACCCAATTGAACACCTATGGGGAATTCTGAAGAGACAAGTTGAGCATCACTCTCCATCCTGCATCCAGGCTCTAAAAGAGGTTGTTCTTCAAGAATGAAAAAAGATAGATGTTGCAATATGTCGCCAACTTCTGCTGTCCTTATAAATCATGGAGGTCACACAAAATACTAGATGTAGTAGTTTTTGTTGTCCGGTGTATTCATTTTCGCTTCACCTAATTTGAGTAAAACTGAAGATTCTGTAATCCAAGTTATATTATTAACCTTACTTTTATGTAATGAGCTAAACAAATGTTCTAGAAAATTCGGTTTTGTCCAAATTTTGGGAATTGTTCTTGTGTTCACTGAGAGACTGATTAAAATCTTACTGTTCAAAGGGGTGTACTCATCTATGCTGAACACTGTATATATATATATCTATATATACTGTATATACACTGAGTGGCCAGATTATTATGACCACCCCATCAGTACTTCGTTGGGCCACGAGATGACTCCACGAGATGACTTTGTTGGGCCGCCTCGTGACTCCACGAGATTTTGAAATGTGATGCGAGGAATCTGACAC
>NW_017306333.1:549799-563582 GCF_000935625.1 Nanorana parkeri
TATATATATATATATATATATATCTGTATCTAAATTTCTTTTTTTTCTGTATGGCAGGGGATGGACAATAGTATGTAAAACAAGATAACATTGGCAGATAAAGTAAATAACATACACCAGGGGTAGGAAACCTCGGCACGCCAGCTGTTTTGGAACTACAAGTCTCATGAGGCATTGCAAGGTTCTGACTTCCACAGTCATGACTCCCAGAGGCATAGGCATGATAGGATGTGTAGTTTCACAACAGCTGGAGTGCCAAGGTTGCCTACCCCTGATCTACATTATTTTAGGTATTTTTGAATATCTAAGGTCTTGAACTTTAATGTGTGCATCTGTTCCGAGTTGTAATAATAAAAAAAAAATGTTAGTTAATATTTGGGTTTGTTTATATTATCTACAGAATTGGTATATCTCTAACGGTTTATTATCTTGACTCCAGCTTAGATTCATTATTTATCACACAGGCTAACAAAAAACCTGTTTAGTTGTAACTTATTTGTACCTGAACAAGTGCAATATCTTTTTATGAGGTGGCTTTGTGTATTCTTAATTATTAATGTATGTGCTTTGCACAGCCTGTTGTTCAAGTCTTGGATTTGTGAATAAAAGACATCCTTTATTATATTACACTGTATGTCAACAAGTCTACAGGTCCTAGGTGCATATTTTAATTTTCTTAAGTTTATAAGACTTAAAATATATTATTATAAGTAGTTATAAATAGTATAATAATTCATAAGTATCACATTTAAAGACGGTACATTTGTGTCAAGAATAAACATATTATAATATATACAGTATAGGCTTAATTACTCTTATTGGGACAGCACAAGGAGTGTGCACAGGACACCCACATACACAGAACTTTTATTTCACGGTAGGTATACTTTGGCCAATCACTGCTGGCCTTTTTAAAATGCTAGTTTGCAGGCTCTGTCTGACTTCAGTACATCTGAGTCATACACAAAGGAAGTGAGAGAAAAGTCAGAATTCCTTATCCAGGTACTTGTTATAGGTTTCTGACCGAGGAAGCATTGAAACCAAAACAAAGCATTATCATTTTCAAAAGCAGATGTCAGCTATTGCAGCTTATATATTCCACTCATGATAAGTATCTATCCAAGCTAAAATAACAGCTACATACGCAGGAGAAATTCAGATATGAGAGCTGTTTTACCTGCCAACTGATTTTTATTTCTGTCAATCCAGTTCTTGGATTTACACAGCGCTACTGCACAGCACAGCCCTGTATATCAGGGCAGGAGACTGCATTTTTTTTCTGTTGCAATTAAGTAACATTTACAGGTCATTTCCCTCCCGCAGCCATTGATTGGACGGTGAAAAGAGAAACAGCAGACTGATGAGGTCCTCCCTGTTTCACTTTGCACTCTCCTCGTGTAAGTACAGGTGAAACTCGAATAATTAGAATATCGTGCAAAGTTCATTTATTTCACTAATGCAACTTAAAAGGTGAAACTAATATATGACATAGACTCATTACATGCAAAGCAAGATAATTCAAGCCGTGATTTGTCATAATTGTGATGATTATGGCTTACAGCTCATGAAAACCCCAAGAACCCCAAATCCACAACCTCAAAAAAGTAGATTATTACATGCAATCAATAAAACAAGGATTGTACATAGAACAATATCGGACCTCTGAAAAGTACAAGCATGCATATGTACTCAGTACCTGGTTTGGGCCTCTTTTGCAGCAATTACTGCAATTACTTTTGCACGATATTCTAATTATTCGAGTTTCACCTGTATGCACCTTGTTAGCATTGCAGTACAGCTGATTGGCTTCTTGTGCCGTTTCTTCTCCTCCCAGTCTGGGCTCTGCTGTACAGAAGATTGCAAAAGGCTGATACCAAGTCAAAAAAATCAGGCCCCCTTTCCAGCCAGAGTGTCCCAGGTTGCTAAGGGCTCTTAGCAACCTGTAACGCTCTGTCTGGCATCCTGCCAAGCTCACTGAAGTCACTGGTTGCTTGTTGCTGAGCGGGACACTCTGGCTGGCATCCCACCCAGCTCCTGACAATCAGTGATATCAGTGAGCTGGGCGGGACATCAGACAAAGCCAGAGCCAGAGGTACCATTGCACCCCCTTGCAGTAATGTCTGCACCACTGCCACCCCCACATCTCAAAATGCCACCCCCTGCAGCGAAATGTGTATGAACATCCTGCACTGTATGATAGTCTAAAAAAGTCCCAAATCGAGGTACTATGTCATGCGCTACATCATAGCATAAATAAAAAACCTTCCTTTACCTTCCCTGGTAACTGAACACTGCAGCCTAAAGTTGGAGGGTTTAGCAATTAGGGTAGTGCTGCCAATCCAGTAGGCTGGACTAGGTGTGCCCAAGTTCTGACTGACAAGCTAGAAGCTCTTGAAATAGCAGTGACAATGTTGATAACCACACCCTCTGCAACATCATCTCATTCCACTGTAGTGCAAGCAGGTAAAGCCTACATGAGAGTGAAAACTCTGCTCTGAACTGGAGCAGTGCAGCATCATTGCCACATCATCACTGGAAGCTGCATAAGGTGGACTTCACTGGCAGGATTAACAGGTAGGGACATTGCAAGAGGACTAAGAAAAAACAGTAAATGCAGATGCACTTATAATTAAGTGCTGCAGAACATATTTCTTTATTGAGAGGCCATAGTTCTACTTTAAAGGATCTGTCCAACGAAAATTAACATTTCAGTTTATGGTACATAGTAGGGAAGTAAGCCACCTGCCAGTCGGATTTTTCAGGTAATCTGTTGGTGTAATGTCTGCACTTTTATTTAACAGTTAACCTAAGAGTGGAACGAAGGAACTAGCACATTACATTGATGGTGAACCTTTACACTTGTGGTTCACCAGAGGGCTAAGATTAAAAAGAATGGAACCAGTAATCCGCAGGAGAAGGTGAGAATGGTGGTGATGATGGCAGGTGTCCAGTGCTTATCCCTTCCAGGCTAGCCTTGTATGGGAATGCATATGCACAGCTTGCCCCGGGATTATCATGACCCCCTCCCTGTGCAGCATCTCTTTAGGATCATCTTGATTGCTTTTTCTGATTAATTGCACAAAAGAGGGAGGAAATCGCTAAATCCCCCTTACAGAAATGGTATGCATAAGTGTCTTTGTGCTAAAAATACAGTGGAATATCACAGATGTAGTGCAGGGCATTGCTAATCATTTGGGTTTTTGTACTGAGACGATAGCATTGCTAAATATAATATACATTTTATAGCATTAGCTTCCACCTTCTTGAAGGCAATGTCATTGGGAGCTTAGAGCTTTAGCAAATGACATGTCAACTGAATGTTAGAACTTGGCATGACAGTGCTTTTAGATTAATGAAGAGTAATGATATTAACACCATCATCACCACATTTCCCTGTGTTTCTGTTGATGTTATTCAATTAGGAAAATGTGTCCATAACGGATAATCCCGTTTACATTTGTGAGATTTTAGTTTTACCAGGTTAGATCAGGTTTAAAGTAGGCATTGTAATGAAAAGTTAAGTCTTGTTAAGTAAAGTGCATTAATGGACAACATAAAAATGAATGTATGATGTAGTCTTTCACTAGCATTAAAGGAGAACTATGGGGTTAGGGCTTTTCCCCATAGTTCTCCTTAGGGTAATGGGAGGACCCAAATTAGCGTCCTCCTGTCACCCTAAGCTCAGTATACCGCGAGCTACCGCTCGCGTAATACTGAGACGCCACAGCACGTCAAATAATGGGGAAGACGTGGAAACTCTATGGCTGGAGCTAGATATGACGGACGCTAGCCGTAAACTTCTCTTGGGTATTTGCTATAAACCTCCAAATATAGGGGAAGAGGGAGAAGTCAATCTTCACTCACAGATAGGAATAGCTGGGAGACCCTTTAACACAGCAGTTTTTGGTTTTCTAAGGCAACCCGTAACATAGCCTTTCTTACCTGTTGATCCTGTCAGTAGAACCAATATTCTTTCAAAGCCTGCAAGAGGGTGACATTGGCAGCAGCAGCAGCATTGTCACCCTATAGACAGCAGAGCCGTAGCTAGCTCCTTTTGCGCCCAAGGCAAGAAAAGAAAAGTGTGTTTCCCCAAAAGGTGTGCCACACAGGCAAGATGGTAGCGTGCACGCGCAAAACGGGCCGATGGTCAAATCTGAAATAGCATAAAAATTCCTTTCGTTTCACAAAACTAATGAAAAAGTTTTTTGTGTCCATTCATTTTGTTTCTAAACAAATTTTTAGTCTTTGCACATGTCTAATAATGTGTGTGAAATTGAGGACCTCAGTCTCTGTTCTAAAATAATGGAAAGCACTCAGTACAGAGTCTTCCCATTCATTCAGAAACTGGTGATCGCAAAATATTTACTATTATACAGTTATGAGTGGATAGAAGCCTCTGTAGTGAGTGCTACTCCCCATTCAGAAATTCATATAATATATAAATAATGGATCTAGTAGCAGGATCAACAGGTAAGCAAATAAGGTTACAGGGGAAACTCAGAAAAAATACTGCTGTGCTCATGTTATTGACAGACTGTATGATATCAATATTTTTTCATTTTGCCCATAGTGGCACTTAAAGGCAATTTAAAAATACATACTGGTTCCACCCCCAGTGACTCACTGCTTTCTTGAGGAATCTAATATAACACAACTTCCAGAAGAACAACTGCACCCACAGCGCTCAGCCGTCCAAAGCTGGATACGCCTCCACAATCTTCCCAACGACCACTTGAGGAAAGGCTGCTGTCCACAGGACTAGCTCTAAGGAAGGAGGGATTTCCCCCGAAACACGACAACTCTAAAGCTCTGTCCTGGGTTTGTTGAGAAACATATCGGACATTCCTACTGTTCCCATGTGAGTAGTTGTTTTATTCTTTAAGCTTTCCCATTAAATAAGGTAGGGATGCACCAATACTAGTATCGATATCGGTGCCGATTCCAAGTATTTGGGCGAGTACTCGTACCCGCCCAAATGCTCCGATGCCTAGCACAAGTACTTCCTGTATCTGGAAGCCAGGCAGCGAGTCATTACATGCTGTAGTCTGTGCAAAACCTGGCTACTTACCTTCTGTCTCCAGATTCTGGACCATGCTGCCTGGCTGGCTCTGACCTTTTGGCTTTCCTGACTACGCTTCAGTCTCTTCATTCTGTTCCTACACTGCCCGCTCGGTTGGACTTCTGGCTTGCTGACTACCTGCTACCAGGACGTCTCCTGCAGAGTGTTGGTTCCCACCAGTGGCACTCGTGCTCCTCGCTGTCCATCTGCTCCCTGTTCCCATCACCAGGGGTGGTAGGACACAAGTTGCAAGGGAAGCCTCCTCACATTCCGGTCTCTCACCAGGTACGTGACAGGCACCCAGCAGGTTAGTGCTGTGGTTACATAAGAACCTGTTTGGCTGAAGGTGGAGTGGGGTCAGCCACTTCATGGCCTGGAGAGCTGACAGCAGCTCTCGCACAGCATGGTGTGGCTCCTGTCCTTAGGGCATACTAACTGCAACACATTATAGCACCATTTAGCCTGGGACATTGCATATGCTCTGGGGCATTTTGGGAGGTCTGTATGTTCCAAGGAGTCAGAGAATTAGGTCAATTAAGGAGAAGGGAGAACAGGTGACTGTACTTTAGACTTTACTTGAAAAGCTTGAATCAGAGGAGTGTATTTTCCCACCTTCCTCTGCCTCCTGCCTACTCTATTCAGGGTATGGTTAGAGAGTACAGTTGCAATTCAGTTGAAGTCAGAAAGAGAGTCTCAGAAAAAAACTGATTTAATGTGCTCTCTATTAAGATAACTCATTATACTTGGTGATGCCAGAGTCATGAGTGTATTAAATGTACCCTGTATTAAATGTTTATTTATGAAATACAGTAAACTTCCAGACATCCTAGCACCCATGGGGATTGATAGATGCTTGATAACTGTAGTTTCTGGTTACTTGAGAGTTACTAAGTTACTATTAATTCTTCAAAGACATCAGTGACTGATGTCTTGGAAAAGGAACATATTTGGACAGATATCCCAAGATGATTACCTTTGCCTGGTTGGCAGACATTTATGGAGAGAGTAAATTGAACTATTGGAGCCCAAACACTAATGCAATACTCATTTTTCTTCCTTGATTGGAGCTCCCCAGACTGTGTTGGAACGCATTTCTAAGATAAACATTGAGAAATAGAGATTATCGGCCGCTGTCTGGAATTCTCTTACAAAGATACATTGTAAACAACCTTATAGGACACAACAGAAAGATTTATAACAGAACACTTGAATTGTGGGGATTTTTAAAGTTATACCATGGTGGTATTTTAATAATATATTTAGTGTGTGCTTCCAGTAAGATATTTAACGTTTTTGCAATATGTTTTTTTTTTTTTTTAATTGATGTTGCATGGTGGCCATATCTTTATACAGTGTGGTTTAGTGTTTGTAGAGTCCTTAAACAGAGAAGAATTTTGGCGGGTATTAGTTCTTGTATACCTGAGATTCCAAACAGGACTGCTCCAGGGAGGTTAGCCATCATTACAATTAAGGATTTTTGTTTTTTTAAAGTGTATTAATTTACCTAAACAGAGATTTGACCCAACTTAGAGCAATTTGTGATGAGTAATTGCTTGACTTGGGTATCTGATTGACTGGGTGAATCAATCTTCGTAGTTAATTAACAGGGTGAAGGGATTCAGCTTTATTACAACTGTAGTATTGATAATAATTTTGGAAATTGTAGTCAACTATTAGTCAAATTATTATTAAAAACAAAGTAAGTTGCTTCAGTAGACTCTACATAAGAGGTTTAGAAAACAAGCGTTACTAGAATTTTGTAGCTCTTGATGTGTCACTCAACGTCTATTAAGCTTTAGATAATGGAATACTACCCCAATTCTCCTATGATAAGGAATTGTTCTGGCTCTTTTCCTCGGAAAGGTTTTTCTTTGCCTCCTTCAGCATTGCATGCTGTCCTTTGCAGGGTCCCCACTCATAGGTAGAGTAGCAATAGTACTATATTTCCTCCATCTATCCAACTGTCAAATGAGGGACACATAGACCTTTAGAAATGCTTTGGAAGCCTTTTCCAGTTTTATGCATCTCCACAGTTCTCCTTCTAAGGTTCTCTGAAGATGCTTTTGATCAAAGCCTAGTTAACATTAAGAGATGTTTATTATTTAGTGCACATTCTGTCGGTAACCAGCTGTGCCATTTTTAAAGGGCAGGTTAGCTTGAAAGGCCGCTGCTGATCTCATCTCATTGATTGAAATACCTGAATCCACTTAATCTCTCTCCAAGATGTCAGTGTCCTAGGAGTTCACATACTATTTCCATCAAGGACCTTAACTCTTTAAAACTATTTGTTTAATAAAGATTTGACAATGTAATGTGTGTTAAAAGTGCATGTTTTTAATATTATTTCTATGAAGTAAATGAAAATTAGACCACATTTTAAAAGCAGTTTCTGTAGAGATGCTGTAAATGTACAACACATGCTTATGACATCTTTTCAAATTCAGGATGTTCTTGGCAGTTTTATGTTATTTTTCCTACAGATTAATCTTTTATGCTGTGACCTTTTCTTTTTAGTGCTTGCTGCTATATCAGATCTAACACTTGCTTCAGACAAATTTTCCCCATATGAATACACTAAGAATTAGAGCACTTTTCTTGTCCATACATGCCCAGATGTCTTGTAAACACTGTGGTGTGGCTTACAATGCAAAGATAATCTAGCAATTAGGAAGATGTCAGTGTAGGGGATGACTGATTATCGAATCTACCGATAATCCGGGCCGATATTCCCAAGTTTTTAAATTATCGGTTAAATTTACCGATATTGCCAATAATGAACACCGAATTTCAGCCGGGCGAACCGGCCGAACTTTGCACAGTGGGTGCCGCTGTCTGTCCGGCATCCCTCGATCAGCTGATGGAAGGAGCCGGTCAGAAAATCTATGTAGGAATAGAGTTGGCAGCCAAAGAGCTCCCGGCTATGTTCGTCGGCCGCTGTCAGAATACAAACAACAGCAGATAGTAGGGGAAGCAATAGCCAGAACTTTCTCTTTCTGGTCCGGGTGCAATAGCCAGCCTGCTATTGGCTGTTGCAAATTGAAATAGCCAATAGCAGGCTGGCTATTGCTCCCAGCCACTACGGATCAATTAGCAGAGGGGCGGACCTGAAGGAGAACCTGGCTATTGCGCTGCTCACTGCCTGCTGTTTACATTCAGCTCCTGGCTGCAGAATCTAGCTGCCAGCAGATGAATGGAGCAATGGGTGTGAGGAGAGGTCAACCGATATCAGGCAGCTGCTGGCACAGGTTGATGTAAACAGAACATCGTTACCTTATATTGGTTATCGGCCTGAAAGTTGCAGTCCAGCAGAGGAGCAGGAGCTGGTAATTGTAGCAGCCCAGCACAGGTAGCAGTTGCTGGTAATGGTGGAAGCCCAGTAGAGGCTGATTGAGCTGGTAATGGAGGCAGGAGCAGGTAATAATTACATCCATAGGCCTGGAGGGGTGGCAGGAGCTGGTATTGGTGTCAATCCAGCAGGGGTGCAGGAGCTGGTAATGGTTGGGAGGATTGGATTGCAAGCAAAAATATATAAGAATGTTTCATTTTTATGAAAGTGAGCCTGTCCACAATGTCAGGGAACAGGCGGATTCCTCTCTCTCTCTCTCTCTCTTTCGCACAAAACCAGCTGCTCTGCTGAATGCCCTCTCAGACAACACACTGGCCACAGTGTAAGCCAAAAACCCCAGGGTGTACTGTACAGTGCAAGCTCCAGACAATAGTCTACTGAAACCTGATAAGGAACCAGTTGATTATGCTCCATATAGAATATTCTCCTATCTCCTTATTAAATACTAATGATAAAATACTAAGAAAAATACTAGATACCAGGTTAAACTTAGTCATAGTATCTGTTATGCATGATGGTTTTATGTCTGTAAGTATACTACAATTTATATTAGTAGAACTCAAGTGATGGCTCAATTCTTAGGATGTATCCCAGAGACAAGGCCTCTTTAGCTACAGCAAAGGCATTTTACTCTATAGAAAGGCCATTTTTGCAGGCCTGTCTGGCCCATTCTGGTCTGGGTCCCAAATTTCAGAAATGAATGAATGTAATCTACGCTCACCCTTTAATCTAATATTATAATTAATGTCCTCTCTTAATATAGTTAATGACAGCTCTGTCCCCTAATGGAATGTAAACAAATGGGCGGAACAAGTCCCATGACATCACAACTTGCTTTGCCCCTTTATTGATGTTCAGGAGCAGAGCTGTCATTGTGCAGCCAGGGTTTGTTGGGTTTGGTCGTGTTGGCAGGTGTCGGGAATTTTTTATTTCGGCAAGTCGATGGCTGTCCTCCACGTGGATGTACATTGCTGGACGCCGTAATTGACGTTTAGATTACATCGATGGACCTTTTCTATTTTTTTTTTAATCAAAGACTTGTCAAAAACCTGTGTTGGTTTTGGGGTTTTTTTCTTCAAATAAAGGATTTTTTTATGGTGTGGTGTGTTTATTTAAAATTTTACTTTATTTGGTGAATGAGTAGGGGTAACAACTACCCCTTCACGCATTCACAAGGGGGCAGCATCTGGGTGCCTCCTTAATTAAAGGACAAGCAAAACAAACGACAAACGCACTCAACAATTTGTTACCAGTTATACAGTAAGGTGCACACGAAATGGGCTTTGAACAGTAAAACAGCAGAAAGGCATCATGGCACACTCACAAACCAGCATGTAAAACAACTTGTCTCACCACTAAGGATAATGACAGAGGTTTGGATACACGTCTTCTGCAGAGGATGTGAAAGCCGCACTGCCGCGCCAAGGCACCTCTTATAGTGCGGTCCTAACTCTAAACTATGAGAGTCTCCATCTTGGAGCACATGGGGGCAGAAGATATCAAATTGGGTGCAGGTTTGTCAGGAGGACGCCCAACCTCCTTAAAAGGCACAGAAACACACAAGGGATCCTGCACATCCTAATGGCAGCTGAGAAACCCCATGTGTCGCTGCACCAAATCGGTCAAGCAAAACAAACGACAAACGCACTCAACAATTTGTTACCAGTTATACAGTAAGGTGCACACGAAATGGGCTTTGAACAGTAAAACAGCAGAAAGGCATCATGGCACATACAGACTTTCATAGTTTAGAGTTAGGACCGCACTATAAGAGGTGCCTTGGCACGGCAGTGCGGCTTTCACATCCTCTGCAGAAGACGTGTATCCAAACCTCTGTCATTATCCTTAGTGGTGAGACAAGTTGTTTTACATGCTGGTTTGTGAGTGTGCCATGATGCCTTTCTGCTGTTTTACTCCTTAATTAAAGGAGGCACCCAGATTCCTATAAGCTTCCCTGCTCGCAGACCCCAAAACCACTGGGGAGAAGGTGCTTTGCCATTCGATTTTGCCTCATTCTCACAAAAACTGGTTAACGAAGAATGACTGTACATGCAGTTTTGCTGGGTGAATAACTATGCAACTTCTTTTATAAATAGACCCCTAATTGTGACTTGCTCATACTGAAACTATGTTTCTCATGCACACTAGTTGCTAAAAGTAAGTGCAGTTTGACTGTATAGAAATTTAGGGCTGAAAAACATTCCTGCTTATGTTTTAGGGTAACAAAAAGAGCAGTGATGTGCAGGAACCTGATGACAATGAATCAGTTTTTTCAATCTATTAGAAGCTAGAACAATAACAAAATGGCAATCACTTTCCATAGACATTGGACATTTTGTGCAGTTATGTGCAGTTCTTGGATCTTTGTCTCATTGTAAAATTGGACCAGTAGCCAGCACTGTGCTGTTCACTGAATATCTCTTTTACAGTCAATGGTCAGTTGCATGGCCACATAGTCATCAGTGTCTTTTAAACTGTCTCATCCCTGATTTCTAGTGCATATAGTGACAGATTATTTTTTTATCCTAGTTTATGTTCCATTCTTAAATGCCTTCATGAGGAGAATTGTCTCTAATTTGTCTCTAAATTGTCCCGGTCTCTAAACCCTGAAGTGCTCAGCTGGCTTGAGGGTATAAAACCAAGTTCTTTGCATTACTTTAAGAAGTGCTCAGGAGGACTTCTAGAAAGCGCGATAGTTTGAAGGGTTTTTAATGTCACAAATGTTGGTCGTTATTATTGGGCAGTTGAAAAATGTCACAAAACATGTGCAGTGGGTTGCAAACGTGAATATGTTGTAAGAACACTTCGAAAAGGTGCATAACATACAATTTTAAAAATAACAATTTTGCGGTTAGTTAGCATGACATTTTGGTCTTTGCAACAAAACATGTTGTGCAAACACATTCATAAATCCCCCCCCCCCCTTGTTTTTCCTTTGGATAGTGCGATAGTGTCTAGCGACAGGTCTCCTTTAAACCTGATCTGGACTTGAGTTATTGGTGTAGAAGAATGAACTCCACCACATTGAAATCTGCACTTAAACTAGAAGAAGCTTTACTAGCTTACCTCCTCTGGAACTTTTATCTTCTCTTCCTCTTCTCTCTCCCCCTTTGTTTTCTGTCTTCTTCTACTAATGTATCTTTGCTGTCTTGTCTCCTTTACAAGTCTTTTTCAAAATTCAATGACAATTCATTATAAGCTATGAAAAGCGCTCTGATAAATGTTATGTTTATATTGCTTTTGTCTGTTGTCGCCTTTACAATACCTTTTTTTAATAAGAGTAGCTGCCCCCAAAATAACCTAGTTTACATTATGCTATAGAGAAGTAATTGCGACCTTTCATAATATTAAAATCCCATCATTCTGTGCAGCGCTGGATTAACTGTACCGTGGGCCCAGGCAGTTTTTAATTCATGGACCTCGCCAGTTTAATGGGATCATGCATAAGGGTCAGCATTCACAGCAGTTTGTGTTTTCCTTCTGACGCGAGTTGTGAAGCATTTCTAAAGGATTTGGAAGGCATTGTTTTCATTTGGAATTGTATCTTCTGCAGCAGCATGCTCTTTGCTAATAATCCTGCGATGGTGTCAGATATAATGAAGAAACGATTTTTCAAGGTACAAGCATACAATTTGTGTATGAGTGTTTGATAATCTTGCTAAAAGTAATAGAAAGGCTGCCATAGCAGGTCACCTTCAGAATACCAAGGACTTGAAAAGTCCAAACTGACTATAAACAACCCTGAGGTGCAAAATTGTTTTAGCATATCCATGGTCCACTAGGGTCTGAGGCCCAAGGCAGCCCCATATTCTACACTTATATTCTCCCACTGAGTCTGTGCTCTGCAGCACCATCACTTTGATATCACGAGGCTGACATGAAAAGTGCCTGCATAGGCTGCTGAACTGATAAAACACATGGCGTACAGAATATGGTAGATTATCTGGCCTGCAGTTAAAACTAGCTAATAGTTTATGTGGGTGAGGGCTTGTTTCCACCATCACCAGACCAGCTCTGGACACTTTTTTGCAAATGCAGTTGCACGCGTGTTAACGCGTTTTTGAAACGCTCAAGTGCTTTTTTTTTTTTTTTTAGTATGGAGATTATGTCTCTTAGGTAATTTCCTGCTTCTTCTCAGCTTTTCACATGTTTATGCCCTTCACAGGAGCACAGGAGTTGAGCACATGGAGCCTTGGAATGCAGGCATCGTCTTGGCACTGTGTGTGATAATCCTGGGTGTTTTGGGTCATAAAGCTCAGGACATTCTTGTACATATGTGACAAACCGATCCGTGTCCGCATGTTTGCAGGACAAAGAGGACACAGCTAAGGTTACCAATGTGGATTTGAAAAATGTGTGAATCTTGGGTGTTAACGTTGACAAATTAACTCTTAAAGTGATCCATCTATGTGGCATAATCTATCATATGACCTGACTGTGTATGGACACCTTTACCTTATACAGTAAAATAACATCATTGCGTTACCTGAACAGAGCAGTCAGTGATTAATTGGTACTACCAAGTGCTTTTCTAACAGGATAAATAGCATGGCTATAGACAACTAACATTTCTAAAATGTGCTTAATTTCAAGTTGGATGGGGAAATTCAAAATGCACAATGGATTATTTATTAGAGCAGTAACCAAGAGCAATAAAATCACTCTATTATGTACTTTGCAAAGTAAAAATCAGACAAATATGCACACAAATAGCTTATAGGCTACAAAAAATAAAATTACCTACAAGTTGGCAGCTCCTCAATATAATCACCAGTATAATGTCTATGCGGCATCTTGCAGTCATGGAGCTCTGGTGTCAATTGACAACCAGTTCTGAGTCAGCTGTTCCTCATCTGAGTGCAAGTGTTGCTTTTTTTTACCTCTTTCAAAGTATTATATATTTACTTTTTGATGCTTCTTTGGAAAGAAATGGATAGTCTATACTACAAGATGTATGTTGTGCGTTTTAGGCTTATTCAAAAAAGCAAATACAAAGTGCCAGATACAGGAGCCTAAAGCAACCAGTAAACTGTTTCCTGTTTCCTTAATATAGTGTATTGCATTTTTCACATCATCATATACGGAAACAGAGTCCACAAACAGGAAAGAACACTGGGAGACTTGCAGGTGTATAGTAATAACTTAAAAACAACTCTTTCAGTGCTCTATCCTGTTCATAGACTGTATTTCTGTACATGCATTGGACACATGGTCTTGGAAGCTGGTGAACATTAGGGAGTGTGGTTGCTGGCCAGCCCCCTGCCTGCGGCAGCAACATCTGTTTGCAATCATCATTTACTTTGTTAATGAATACCTCAGAAGATATATTGAATTTGCTTCATCAGGAGTAATTATATATATATATATATACATATATA
>NW_017306333.1:564710-577513 GCF_000935625.1 Nanorana parkeri
ATGTTTTGCTTTAGATTTCTGTAAACCTTTTGTAATGTAGGAAGGGTTGGCATAGGACAGCTTTGGCTGCAGTGTTAGTGTTTAATAACAACCATTAATTGGATTAGCGTAGTACATACACATCCTGGATTATTTAAAAAAAATGAATAACCTAATAAGAATAGAGAAGCTACAGTGTATAAAGATCCTTAATACCGGATGACAAAATCAGATGTTAGCAACTCATCTGCCATTCCACAGGATGCACATAAAATTCCATCCAGTACTATCCAGACCCAAGAAGTTGCCATTCTCCATTTCCTTCTGAAAAATTGTTACTTGCCTGACTGTTATGCTGAACCAGTGGCTTCAATACTTTCTCAGACACTGACCCACCAGGTGCTAAAGCAAGAGTGGTCAGAGCCACTGATATGCACATCTCTTCCAGGTCAGCTATTTAGAAAGTATTGCAGCCATCGGGCAGGCTAAAATTTTCAGATGGTGGGGTCAGTAAATGTTAGCCTTTAAACAACCCCAATTCCAAAAAAGTTGGGACGCTGTGCAAAATCTACATAAAAACAGAAAGCAATAATTTGCAAATCTAATAAACCCACATTTTATTCACTATAGAAAACATATCAAATGATTTAACTGAAAAAATTTACCATTTTAAGAAAAAAATAGGGTAATTTTGAAATTGGTGGCAGCAACATGTCTCAAAAAAGTTGGGACAGGGCAACAAATACCTGGCAAAGTAAGTGTTACTAAGAAGGAAGAGCTGGAAGAACATTTATCAACTAATTAGGTTCATTGGCAACAGGTCAGTAACATGATTGGGTTTAAAAAGAGCATCTTAGAGAGTCAGAGTATATCAGAAGTAAAGATGAGCAGAGGTTCACCAATCTGTGAAAAGCAGAGTCTAAAAATTGTCAAACAATTTCAGAATAATGTTCTTCATTGTAACATTGCAAAGACTTTAAATATATCATCTACAGTACATATCAAAAGATTCAGAGAATCTGGAGAAGTCTCTGTACGCAAGGATCAAGGCTGAAATGCAATATTGGATGCCCGTAATCTTTGGGCCCTCAGATGGCACTGCATTAAAAACAGTCATGATTCTGTGATGGACATTGCTGCATGAGCCAAAGCTCATTTAAAATGGTCTGTCGCAAAGTGGAAAACTGTAGTTAGACTAATCAAAATTTGATATTCTTTTTGGCAACAATGGGTGCCGCATCCTCCAGACTAGGAGGAGAGGGCCCTTCCGGCTTGTTATCAGCACACAGTTCTGAAGCCTGCATCTCTGTTGGTATGGCGGTGCATTAGTGCATATGGAACGGGCAGCTTGCACATCTGCTCCCATCCAGATGACATCTTTTTCAGGGAATGCCTTGCATATTGTAGCAGGAAAATGCTAAACCACATACTGCATCAAAGACAACAGCATGGCTTTGTAGTAAAAGAGTCTGGGTGCTTAACTGGCCTGCCTGCAGTCCAGACCTTTCACCAATTGAACATATTTGGCACATCTTGAAACTACAAATATGACAAAGACCCAGCACTGTTGAGCAGTTAGAATCCTATATCAGAGCTGCACTACTCATGCATAATGAATGCTTATTGAGCCTATGGTCTTGTATTAAAGATGCTGGGTAGGGATTTCATGGCAGTAACCCTTTTTTATACTAATATCAATGGTTACTGATTGGCTTGTTAATAAAATAATGCTATTAGTGTGGGCTTAAAGTAAACCCCGGAGAAAAATAGCGATTCAAGATTGAATCCTCACTAGGGGACCAATAAGGAAGTTTCTATGAGGAGGTCTTAAGAAACCATATGTATATAACATGATAAGGCCAGCAATCTATACCTTGGCAGGGTGAATTTAAGAAACCTGCCAGATACAAACTACAATGTCAGTGTTTTGTAATGTAATTGGTTTTTCTTTTTTTCCCCTCCTTTGTGAGTAATGGTGTGTTTTGTGATTTTGTGTTTTCGAAGAAAACTATTAAAACTTTTGAAAGCCCAGAATCCTATATCAGGCAAGAATGGGACAACATTCCCCTCCCAAAACTCCAGGAACTGGTCTCCTCAGTTCCCAGATGTTTTCAGAGTGTTGGTAAAAGAGGGAATGCTACACCGTGGTAAACGTGTCCCAAGTGTTGCTGCTATCATTTTCAGAATTACCTTATTTTTTTTATTAAAATGGTACATTTTCTCGCTTTAAACCTTTGATATGTTTTCTATTTTCTATTGTGAATAAAATATGGAATTTGCTAATCATTGCATTCTGCTTTAATGTAGATTTTACACAGCAGTCCAAACTTTTTTGGAATTGGGGTTGTATTTTTCTGTGCAGATTTTCTTTAAGCCAAATACTCACTAAAATTAAATTGTATATATAAAAGATATACCCAGGAGTAAGGAAGAAGGGGAAGCTAAATACAGACAATAACAGTACATGGGGAAAACAAAGGTGATCAGGCAGGCTTTTCAACCATGTTCTAACATTTTATTCCACTGGTTTGGGCTGTTGTGTACTGCCCCATAGAAATTAGATCATTGCCTGATCTGGCAGAAAAAGGTCAGATCAGGAGATTATCTATGGAAACCGGGAAACCGTCAAATTAAACTGTAATACAAACTCAATTCTAAGTGAAATTGTTTAGAAAGATAAGACTATTTACAGATTGGCGATCATTCTTTTGCAAAAACAAAACAAAAAAACACACCAACGTGTCAGTGTGTTTCTGTTAATGTGCATTGCTGTGGTGACCTTATTACATAGACCTTAGTGTGAAGTTGGCCTTGCAGTCATGTGATTTCATTCAATGCCTGGATAAGGACCCAGCTGTGCCTGATGCAAGACTCAATAAGGTGCCAGCTGTTTGTAAAGAGGTTATAGCAGTGGTGTGTGGGAACATAGGACCAAATAAAAGATTTTTATGAATCTATTGTGCAGATTTTTTTAAAAAGGTTTTTTTTATTTTTTTTGGTAGCATGTTGTAGTGCCACTTTAAGCTTGTTGTGATATAACTCACATTTTTTAAAATTAATTCTGGAAATGGACTTTGTTAGCATAGTGGCCTTTAAGGGCTATTCGGGGTTTGTTTTGATCTAGGTCATTATTAGCAGAGGTTTCTGTTCTCCTTCTTCACTTCTAATCTGAAATTGCCATGGCAGGTAGGTCCTAAACAGTGTGTTTGTATGTATAATGATAAAGTATAACCATAAAGGTTATGGTGGGAAGGTTTCTTGTTCCCCAAGCCCTATGCCACACATTTTCTCCATACACTGCACTGATGATGGCCTAAAATGCCCGAAACAGCTGTATATGTACTAAACACCAGTTGTTCTGGATGTGCAGTTGGCTGTTGGGACGTAAAGAGATTATTTACATTGCTCTACCCACTGTCCTAAAATGAGGAATAATCATCTTATTTTTAGTAGGATATGTGATGGAATGAGACATGTGAATTCCTTGTTTCAAGAAGGCTTTATTGTGCTATGAATGATGATGAATAAAGCATTAGATGGTAAGCTGCTTTGGGTTCAGGGAGTGAGGTTATCTTTAAAAATAAACAAAACACCTTACATGTCAGCACTGAAAAAGGGTTTCAACTAAACCAAACATGTATAAAACATTTACATATAACCCAAAAAAATCAAGGCTCTTCTATAGCAACTGTAGCTCCTGTCTGTGGCCACTGGTGGCTGCTTACCATAATGGTTGTTCATTATTAAGAATAAGCCATGATGAATAAAGATCCTTGGTGTATACAGTGACTACTATGGTTTATACAGCAACCCATTATCTTTAGCTAAACATCTCATTATTCAGTAACAGTAAATTATATTAGATGAAGAGAGCATCAAGAGGAATGTGTGATTTTGCACCACTATAGTTTGCCTGTAAAGATGTAAAAATCCCAGTAATACATCAAACTGATAACTGAACCCATATTCTCACTCAAGAGAAGCCTAAAGCATGCCACTGTATAAGCAATGGCCTAGATTTCAATGAGAGGATCATTATTTATTGTGCTGTAATGCTCTGTCCTATTGATCATTGTTTTCTGCCAGAGACTGCATAGACATTTATCTTATAGAAGAGCAAGGTATTAACGCAGCTCAGGTTTCAGTATGCTAGGCACATGGTCTGACATGATAATGTTGATAAGAAGAGATGAATTTCATTTTAGTTTAGCAGTTATAGTGAAAAATGACGGTTTAGTAATATGCTTGTGACTCATATTACATGATAAACATTTAATCAGTTTCAGTGTGAATTACATTTCAGCACCGCCATTAACAAACCAGTATCTTAATGGCTCCCCCAGGCTCAAATATTTAAGAATGTATACCATTCGCCTGCAAGCTCAATCGGTAACTTTATGACTGTGGAATCCCAGTGTAACAGGGCTGTAGTACCACATGAATAAGCTTAACCCAAATAGTTTAAAAAACTGTTCCCAAGTTGCTCTTTCTACCAATATAACATGATTTTGTGAGGGGTTTTACTACATTTGAGTGTTAGCAATGTATGTTGATTCGGTTAGGAACGTTGAAAGTAGTATGTATCCCTCATATTAAAAGCATGACCTATATTTACAGGCATTTAATATATTCTACAATTACATTCAATTTAAAGTTTACCTTTAAGAAACCAGATTTTCAAAATGAATTACGGGGACACCCGACTGGCCATACCCATAAACCACGCCCCCCATTTTTAGCATGCCCTGAAACAATTGGTCACAGACTTCTGAAAGAGAAAGCCGATATTAAAGATGTAAAAACAAGGTGCCCTGGGCACAATTTCACCGCCTACAGTACAGATCCCCCCCCCTCCAAATCTCACCCCGACTACAGACTTCCCATGCTACAGACCTCCTCCCCCCCAATGACACTGCAGTGTTGCAAAAGGAAAAAAGGGACTCGGGACCCGGGATGTCTTGGCAACGCACCAGATAACTGGGAACATCCAAGGGGATGCTCATTTGCCTCGAATCGATGCCTCAATATGGGGACTGTCCCTGTCAGACGGGGGTGAATGGTAAGCTAACTCCATAACGACAAAGCAGCAAAGGAAGTTTAGTTAGGGGACATTACAAAAAAAAAACCTTCCTGTGAAAGAAGAAAGAGACTGCAAAGAACAAGGCATCAAGACATAATGCAAGTGTGACTATGTTTTTTTTTTTATTTTTATACAATATTTTTAATAATACTTTAAGGGGACTGGCTGATTCTGCAGGAAACAAACTTTTAATCATCAAGGAGCAGCATCCATTGTAACTGATTGGATCAGCATTTTAAATAACTTAAAAGCATTTTGACTTTAATATCACTTTAATACTACTTTAAGTGTGGTATAAGTTCTGTGTAGGCACATTGATTAGCAAATCTATAAGGATGCAGCTTCTCCCTTCAGAGCTGCATTAAATAGTGGATTTTTCTAGACGCTCGCAGTTTTGCTTTCAAGATGAACTCCTAGGAAGTTTACAGAAGGGGAAGTAAATGTAATATGGAAGCTACACTGTCCACTCTGACATCTTTTACTAAATGCCTGCTATAAAAGCCCATTTAAAATGCCTGCTATAAAAGTCCTGTTCTCCTTTCCGGTTGTTGGGCCATCCCGGACAGCGGGGAGAGCTGCAGGGTATCTAGCGAAGGATTCCATGGAAGTACTGTATTTGCTGGCGTATAAGACTACTTTTTATACTTAAAAACATCCCCCGAAAATCGGGGGTCACCTTATACGCAGGGTATACAATGTATACCTTTAGTTCTTTCGGGCCAAGGTGGCCCAAAACGAACATCCCTAATCTGTCAGCCCGCTGGATGTGCGGTAATACTGTATGTACAGTAGCTTCAGCTACATACAGTATACCGAGCTGAGCCAATCACGGCGAGCGATGTACACAACCTCTGCCAATCCAAGCAGTCTTTGTATTCATTAATAGAATACATCGCTCGCCGTGATTGGCTCAGCGCGGTACACTGTATGTAGCCGAAGCTACCTTACATACAGTATTACCGCACATCCATCCATTATGTTTTTAAATGGTATTGCCTAGGAAGTGGGGTAGTCTTATATGAAGAGTATAGCCCCAAACCTATGTTTTAAGTGGAAAATGAGTCGCCTTATACGCCGGCAAATACGGTAAGTGTACTTTACACATTGCACTTACCTCCCCCAGGATATGTATAAATACAGCTCTTGCACTCCTTCCATTTACTCATGTTCTGGAATATATAACTGCTGTAATCCATCCTAAAAGCAGCAGTGTAAGTGGGAAATTATGTAGAATTTCTGTGTACAATAGAATAAATCAATGCCCACCTAGTGCAGAATGTTCTCTGCTGTCACACAAATTAGAAGGAGTAAAATGACATTAACAGCTGACAAATCAGGTGTCTGTACTGGGAAAACAGCTCATTTATTATGCATGCAATTACTTGCAAATTAATTTATAATGGCTAACATGAATGATTGCTTTAGCATATGTACTGTTTATAAAGTTTTATTACAACAAAAATTAGATTCTATGATAATCCTATCTATCACAGTTACTTGTATTATAGTCATTCTTGCAATGAACATAAAACCTTTATTTCATTTGTTTTTTAACCAGTGATATAACATTTACTGTGTTTGTTCCTTCTGTAGAAGCTGTCCTGGACATTGTGTTATACTTTTACCATTAAATTGCTTCTTTAAGTGATTTAAGTGAAGCTCCAGCATTGCGAGTTGCCATAGTGATCCCAGTAGGAGTTGACTAGTCACTTAATTCAGATGTTTCTGAGGATTACTATCTTATCTTCCCTTCGGAGTGGAAGCACTTTTTAGCAGACATCAATACAACCTTGCGTATATGCAGACATACAGTGATTCTGTACATTGAACTCCCCTAAAAGAAAGTACAGGTAGATTTGTGCTTGTCTTTACTTACCTTGGGTTAAGAAGAATGGGACTGAAGGCTGAGGAACACCTCATAGTTTATTCAAACCCGAACAAAAATAATAAATATATTGCAGCTTACTAATCCTTACATATGGTGGCTGAAATTGTTTTCTCTTTTGTTCCTTTATTTTTAACTGTTCTGCCAGTAAAACACTTCCTTCCTAGGGTGACAACACTATGTACTCATGTAGATCTATGTTTGAACAGCATTGTCACCACTAGAGCCCGACTTGCTGATGCCTGGAAGTTCAGACTGCATTCGTAGACTAAGCCTAAAGTGACACTAAACTCAGGAGTTAAATCTTACAAATGTAATGAAGTAACAAGCAAAACAAAAAATGTATCTTAAAATTTTTGTATAACTCGGCTGTAGAGCCTCAAATCATCTCTGAATTGGTGGTGACACTGTCCTTCCTTCTGGGGGGTGGCTACTTTTGTTCTCCATGGTCCCTGCGTGTGTTGTAAAGTAGCCACCGCTCCAAGCTCGCTCCTGTGATGGACTATAATCTCAATAGAGATTAGTAAACTAAACAAGTGTAGCCACCTTGCCATAAGCAGGAGTGACTATTTAAATTTAGTTGCAGTCAGTCAGATTGTAGTCAGTCTGATCCTGATTTGATACTATATGCTCATTTGGTTACTCCAAAGCACTCTGGTTTTGTTTGCATCTGCCTGCAGCTGGATGTAACCTTGCTACATAGCAGAGCAACCAATAATGGTGCGTTATGAATATCTGTATCTCAATAGCCAATCACTAGGAGGTTCATGGCCAGTGGTACATGTAGGGGAGGCTATAAATACCGGGGCTGACCATGTGAGACTAATTGTTTCCTGCCTGGGGAAGGGTGCTGTTGATTGTTTGACCCTTCTAGGCCTGCAGCCTAGGAAGGGAATCCATGTGCCCACACTAAGCCCTGGGTCTGAGCTGGGAGTGAAGCTGAGGATGGACATGACATTGCAACTTCAGTAGGCGTGAGGAGCTTGAGAAGTTGAGCTATTCTGGAATGGACTGGTAGCTTTTGTGTCAAGTACTGCACAGCCAGGCGCTCAAGACACAGATTGGTGTAATCGACTTAAAGGTCCTATATCTGTGAAGGCTGCAAGTACTTTGTTCTATCATTTATTGGAGTCCACTATATCCTGGGTGTCCTGTGCCCTAACCCTCTTTCCCAATAAAATTTGTCTGCAATAAAATTCATCAGCATTGCATCATCTGCGGCGACACCAGTTTTATCGGTCCCCACTAGAGGGTCGGTAAATGCATTAGGGGCAGCAACTCTGCTGTAATCCCTAGGTAGGCTAGGGGGACCATTGTATTCAGCTACTCCTTCGGGGGTGAGCTCTACACATGAGATTTTAGTCCATCACGGGAGTGAACTTGGAGCGTTGGCCACTTTACAACATACACGGGGACTATGGGATCAAAAGTAGGCACCCAAATAAGATCCATTTTTGTTAAAAGGAGAACTATGAGGTAAGTGCTTTTCACTCACCTCATAGTTCTTGCCGACCTGTGACAATTAGACTGTCACAGGTCGGCTCAGTAGATCGGGAAGTGAGCGAACACATAACGGCGTTTGCTCACTTTTTCGATCTAGATAGGCGTGATTGACAGCTGGGCGGATCCCAGCACAATCGTCGGGATCTGCTTCAGCTCGCAGTATACTGAGACGTCTCAGTATACCGCGTGCTACAGCTCGCGGTATACTGAGCCTAGGGTGGAGGCTAGTTTGTGTCCTCCCGTTACCCTGAGAATTATGGGGAAAAGCCTTAACCCCATAGTTCTCCTTTAAAAGTTAAGGTACTTGAATGCATTTTTAAGATTTAACTCCTAAATTGAATGTCAGTTTAAGGAGGTGCTGGACCCCACAACTCAGTAGGTGATATGCACACTCATGCCGGACATGAATGTGCAAATAGTTAACGGCTGCTGAAAGAAATGCGCACTGTGGGGATTTCAAGGAATGGAAGAGGTAGGTATTAAAACCTTTTTTATTTTTTTTATTTAAAAAAAACAGGTTCCTATAAGATTAGTATTATACTCTAGGCAAGAAGTGTACAGATACAATTTAAAGCTGAACTGATGGCATTAAAACTTTCATTCTAATATATTCTCACTAGCCACAAAGGATATAAATCCACTGTGCAGCAAATGCCTTTGCAAATCCAGTTATTGCCTTGTAATTATGGCTGTGACATCATCACTGTCCTACACATAGCATGTGAAGGGAGCAGAGCTGTGGGAGGGACCCAGCAGACCCACCTTTTACAGGCTTCCTGCAGAAAACTACAGGAGGGGGGTGGATACAAGAGCAGCCACCCTGCACAAGGAGAGAAAGCAGCAACAACCTGCCTTTATTATAGGAAGTTCCTGCACAGAGGCAAAGTTTCACTCAGGATTTCTTCACATATCTAGGAGAAAATACACAAAGCATGTCAAGATTCAAGGAAGGATACACATGAATCTTGTATTTAGACAATATTTGCTTATCCCGGAGTTCAGCTTGAAAGTATTACACCATTCATAATATAATTGTAAAACTACTACCAAACACACTTTAGGAACAGGTACAATGTAAAATATGATCAGAACAAAAATATACATAGAATACATTCATTAATGACTACTTATTGTTATTAATCTTAAAATATATCTAAACCCAATCACAAAAATGTACCATGTTATTTTTAAACTTTTTTTTAAAATCTGCAGCTTTCATTAAAAGAATACTGCCATGAATGTTCATGGATTTCCTGGTATGGGATGACAGATATCTCCCAATTGTGCTCCTTTATGAAAAAAACATGGCAGTTGTTTCTGGTACACAGTAGTTCAGCAAACAAAATGTTGTCCAGTTAAACGTTAAGTTCAGTAAGCCACTGTGACCAATTAGATTCCATTTGCTGAGTGAATTCTGATTGGTTTCTATGGGCAGAAAGTATGCAACCCAACAGCCAACTGAATTCTGACAACACTGCTGCTAGTTGAAAGGCAGCAGCTTAGCATTGCTAAGGCTGGATTCACATCACCTATATTGTATAAAGTGAATTAAAGTGGGCTAAATGCACTTGCGTTGACATTTTTTTTTACGCAGTGCACTGATTTTCAGATTTTTTTTTTTTTTGCTACAGCAGGAACCAAAACCCAATATTTTTAATTCCCTTACATGCAATGCAGTGTGCGGTGATGAGTTTCAGCGCGTCGTGCTCCATTTAAATGTAGCATGTTCCATTTTCACCCAATGCACTGCATTGGTGTGAACTAAGTATATTGGAAACAATAGGTTTCAGCTTGTTATTGCACTGAGCCTCCATTCTGCAACATAACTCAGCATATGTGGTGTGAAGAAGACCCTAAAAACATTAGTCCATCAAGTCCAACCTATAGGATCTCATTCTTAGGAGTACTTGTACCCCTGTATATTACGGTCCCTAAGCTTGTGTAGCAAGCGTTTTTTGATAAATCCAGATATACCACATCTGCCGGCTTACCTCCCTCCATATCTCTACTCACCCCCTCATAAAAAGTTTGCAAGTTAGTTAGGCAGGAACGATCTTTCCTGAACCCATGCTGATTGTCATTAACTATCCCGTTTTCCTGAACAAATTCTACCAGATAATCCTTTATTATGCCCTCTAGCATTTTACAAACTACCGATGTTAGACTGACCGGCCTATAGTTCCCAGGTTGGCACCTAGCCCCCTTTTTGAATATTGGGACTACCGTAGCCCTCCGCCAATCACTAGGGATCCTACCAGTCATTAAGGAGTCCTTAAAAATGAGGATTAATTGTCTAGTTATAACCTGGCTTAGTACCTTGGGGTGCAGGTTATCCGGTCCCAACGCTTTATTTGCATTGAGCATTTTAAGTCTTTGTTGTATACCGGTATCACTTAAAAAATAAGAACCCTTAAACAAGGTCAAAAGTAATAAAATCAGGACAATCAATTGAATGCTCCAAATTGGATGTCAATGGTGACCCCCAGAAGTTGTTGTTCGGTCTATAAGCATGCTTATGTTCTGTCTTTAAAGTGTACAGAACATAACCCAACCGACACTCATCATTGCTACTATTTAGGCACACCAAACTTAAAATTAAATAAAATACTAATAATAAATTTAATTTATCTGTTTATTAAATCTGCCTGTAAAACAACAAGATAATTGTTCTACATCATTAAGTATTCATGTGTTAACTATGTTCTGACTGTAACTTACCTTAAAAATCACACAAAGGTTAGAAACTAAAATTTTAGGCTTAAAAACATCTGTTTTAAAAAACACACCATTTTAAAGTGACTGCTCTCCACGTAATTGTTTGTAATGTGTTCCCTTCCTTTGTGTTTAGTATCACAAAATGGCATCTAGCAGGAAATGCTTACTATGAACTTTTGATAGCTTTCTTTTTGCTGAACTGTGCCCATCATATGCAACTTCTTCTCAACAACTGTAAATGTCAGTCTTCAAAAGATTTGAAAAGATGTCATTAAGCCAACCTCCTTGTAGGCTATTCTTCACAAGATAAAGAAGCAGCAGCAGTGATTGCATTTAGACAGCACTCCTTCATAAAATGCTCTGAGCTGATTGCAGGAGTGTTGTTCTTAACACTGAATGAGAGACAAGAAGAAGAACAAAAAGTAGAAATTAACATGTCACATCTCTTATGACATTTGCATCATGTTCTGTTGATAAGATACTTTGTGCGTCAGCATACTTTTAATTAAGCTTTTATCTTTTAATACATTTTCTTGTAGGTAAGAATATATCCGTCTCTCCCTATTGCTATGATGAGCATCATTTAACCATTGGCTCTATATCTTGAAAATAAAATAGAATTGAAGGGGCAACTCACCTGCAACATTCTGAGATGGACCAGTTTCTTGGAACCTCTATGGGTGCGAATAACCAACAAGCTGAAAGTGGACCTCGCAGCACAGCTCTCTCCGAGTATTGGTGAAGAACCTGGATATATACACATCACAGTCCCCTTTTGAGCATTAGCTTGGAAAGCTTATTTCTTTGCACATCTTTATTAAAAAAAAAAAAAACAATACCTTCTGGGTGATCAGTGTACATTGCAAGTATATACTAAAGTTTGTTACAGATTTCTACTGTTAACTATTCTGAAGAAATAGCTGCTTTACCACGCCCCTTTACAAACTGGTTCCTGAATGGGAGGGTCTGTGTTCCTTATAAACAGGGCCGGCGCTAGCGCAAGGCAAGATGGGCACTTGCCTTACGGCGCCAGGGAACAGGGCGGAAAAGTCGCCCGATCGAGACCAGACTCAGTGTGTGGGCAGCGGGCTGCCGCTGCGGGCGGGCGGCATTGAAAGACGAGTCCCCGGCCGCAGCGGCGCTCGGGCGCTGACCTCTGCAGTCACGTCTCAGAGACTCAGTGACACTCTCCTTGGCTACGTCAGTGAGTGACGTAAGTCGCCCCGCCCCTTGTTCCTCTGGCCGCTCAGCCGTGAAGGACAGGTGCGAGGGCTGCAGGAGGCGGAGCAACGGATGGACCGGACCAGCAGGCAGTGAATCGACAATGGAAAACTTTGTCAATGTTTTTCATGGTCGATTTGTCGTCCAAAAATTTATTTTCACGCTCGCCTCTCACGTCCGCCTGTTCGCAGCTCCATACACGAGTGACGCCGCACTCACCACACAGGCCGGACACACGCCCGCAGAGCCGCCGCCGTGACTTACAAGGGTTCAGAAACAGGTAAGGGGGACCTGTTTTAAAGTTTCCTGTTTAAAAAAAAAAAAGCGGCACACTGCAGAACAAAAAAGATAAATAAGTTAAACGATCACTTTAAGCTTCATAACTATTAAAGCTTAATGGAGCACAGATATAATGTATGG
>NW_017306333.1:578411-602125 GCF_000935625.1 Nanorana parkeri
GGGGGGGGGGGGGGGCGGCAAAATGCACCTTCGCCTGAGTTGGCAAAAATCCTTGCACCGGCCCTGCTTATAAACACCGCAGCCAATCTTGGTGTTATAAAAAGCAAAACTGCAGAGTATACATCCATTTAGTAGGCACGCCGTGGGGAGTACCTCACCAAAAAGGAAATTTCTGTTGCAGGGGATGCCTAAAATCATGTGCATCTCAGTGCAGACTTCTGAGAAATTCAATGAGCCAATTACAAAACCAGGAAATAACATTTCTGGGGGCATTCCATACACCATGTACATTATGCCTCCAGGTTGCCCTATTGCATTGATTTTTTTTTTTTTGAAAATAATTTAAATGCAAACGTGATTTCAATAGTATTATAATACCAAATGGCTTTTGTAGTGATTTTATATGCTATATTAATTTTGTTAAGGAAAGTGAAGTATTCCTATAAAGCTTAACTCCAGGCAAACAACTAAATGCACAGATGAAATACATGTTACCTGCCAAAGGTTTTGAGCCATCCATTTTTGAGATTTACACAGCTCTGCCACACCAGAGCTCGGTCTGGCAGGGCCGCAGTTCAGTAGAACTTGCAGGTCTTCTTCTCCACCCCCACCCTGTGACAGGACACTAAGGGGTCTATTCACAAAGCTGCCGAAGGATCTGGCCGTAGCTTCGGCCGATCCTTCGGCTAGCTTCGGCACCAGGACCCCTTCGGTTCAGGAGAACCGAGGGGGTGCTGTACGGCTATTCACAATAGCAACTGATTAGACTGATGAGCCTCTCTAGGTTAGTCTGCTCTATCCTTTAGCATGCTCTTTCTGCTGTTTTTCCCTCCAAAGTCTAAACTCTCCTGTACAGAGAACTACAAGAGGCCGATACCAAGTTAAATTTATGTACTTACACTGCTTGCATTGAACATTTAAGGATGCAATAATGAATACAGATGTGCATTAATCAATACCTTTTATATCTGCCTGGAGTTCAACTTTAAGGGAAACCTGTGCTAAGAGAAGTACAAGAACTGCCATTGCTGATGTCTAAGGATACTAATTTCCTGGCCATCTGTAGCTTTAATATTTGGGAGAATGGCAGGCAACTAGCATTCTCGGAAGGAGAGGTCAGCAGTGACAACCTCCATATTCTCTCAGTACAGGTTTGATTTAAGCAGCATATCATAACACAACTGCAAATGACAGTACTCCTCTTATCTCTGCAATGCTACTTGAGAATCCACCTGCTGGTGGTGTTCAAACATTATCTTTTAATTATCTGTATATAGTATGTACAGCTTAGGAAGGATAAAAGAAGCACTTTAGGCTCTCAAATATTTATCCGTGTATCCTTAAT
This sequence comes from Nanorana parkeri, assembly GCF_000935625.1. NCBI lineage: Eukaryota > Metazoa > Chordata > Amphibia > Anura > Dicroglossidae > Nanorana > Nanorana parkeri. The sequence continues at coordinate 579,757 of NW_017306333.1, forward strand.
GGTCTTTCCACACATCTGCATTTTATCAAGTTCTTTATATCTCAAGTTACATGAAATTACCACACTTTCTTTTTTGTTAGCTTGCCAATCCAGATGTAGATATTTGCTACAATTTTCATCTCCATCGATGACAAAAGCTATCCAATTGTATACATATTGGAGGATTTATACATTGCGGGGAAAAAAAACAAAAAAGCGGATGCCATGCTGTTCTTTAAAAAATGGTCCCACCTACTGTTCTAAATGATGTGAGAGCACACCCTCACCATATTAAAACATGCAAAATAACCGTTGCAGGGACTTGGAACCGTTATTCAATACATGTAAATCATTCTAAATCGTGAGAAAAACATTTTTCAACATTTATAAACACCAACCACCATTTGCATTTGAAAAGACGTCTTTGCGAGTACCACACTTACATATACAGCTCAGCATGTTCACCTAACAGTATGGAAAAATAATAATGTTATAAAAACATGCTTACTAAGAGTCCCAGATCTCATATAGGCACCAGAATAAAGCATTGCTCTGATCACAGGTCATGTTAATATAAGAGAATGTTCTTCAGAGAATATAGTATAAATGAAAGTAAGAAGATCCACAAATTGCCAGCTGTTACTCTAATTGTAGTAAGAAATATCTGCTCACCAAAATTCTTAGCTCTCCTCTAACAGTACTCTAATCTCTGTAGTGTTAGAAAATGACTGTTGGTAATCCAACTATGGAAGACACTTCTGTTATGAGTGGAGTGAGATATAAACTAAGATGAAGAGTTCTGCAGTAAGTTAATTTTACCCACTTGTACTGCCAATCCAAAGTTTACTTGTATTGCCAATTCAAATTTGTTTTCTACGTTTATAGAAAAGGAAGATTAGAACATGGATCTATTTGGAAAGACATATCTGACAATAAACAATTTCTACATACAGATTTGTGAAAATAAAAGTTTGAACTCTAAGGTTGCACAGTCACAGGCACTAGATACAGAAAAGCATCCAGCACTTCTGTTAGGGTGCCAAACAGAAAGATGGGGATGTGCATGTAAGCATCCTTAATATCCGCAGTGGCCAGAAAATCCCCCGGATAATAGGAAGCAACTACAGGGCGGATACCATATGATATGGAATTTCGACCCTGAAGGAATCTGAGAAGCTTTAGATTCATTATGGGGTGAATACTTCCTTTTGGGGACAGTAAACAGGTCTGAATAGAAACCCTGGAATCTTTTCTCTACCTGGACAACAGCTATGACTCCTTGAGAGAGGCGAAAAGGGCTTTGTGGAGATGTTGGCAAGTTTGACAACTTGAAACTGGGTGGAGGGAGACACCAAAATTCCAGTTTGTAGCCCCCTGTTCTGGACTCAAGAGTCTGAAATGTCCACTTAAATAAGTAAGAGGTGGATTTAAAAAAAAATTTTTTTTACAGACTTGGTGGGTGTGGGAGCCGAGGTATTACAGCAGAATTGAGTTCCAGGCTTGGATTTCGACTCAGAGTCTTGAGAGAATTGAAAAACTCTTTCATCTTTCAAGCGAAAAGTTTCGCTGCTAGATTATTTGCCTTCTCTTCCGTGGGCATAAGGGTACTCTTCCCCCTGTTCCTAGATATAGGAGTGTAAGGATTCGCCAAAACGTTGTTCGCCTGCAAGGGGTATCTGCACAAAGGAGCTTTGGGCATGAAAGCTGCACAGACCAATGTTTGAACCAAATTTTCCTCTTCATATGTAGAAGAGCATTAGTAGCTCTTCAACACCAAAAGGACAGGGCCACAGTCAAGAGCTCCAGTTGTTGGAGGACAGAGAGGTCCGTGAAAATGAATGCGGGTCCCAAACCACAGTTTTGGACCAGACAGCTCAAGTTTGACAGATGGACATGGTCGAAACAGCAGGTTGCATGGCAGGGCCAGAAATGGAGAACAACGCCCTGGAAAGGGTCTTTGAATTTTGGACCGCCAACCCTTGTAAGACAGGCAATAGTTGGATCCAAGACCAGGACAGCCCATTTTTTCAGGCACCTCTTCTCAAGAGGATATTGCTGAGCAAAACACTTTGAAGAGGTAAAAAAAAATATTGTTAAGATGAGGGCAGCCATCGTGTAACACAGGCTGTGAAAGCAAGTGTACAGAGAAGGTTTCTGAAGGTAGAGGCATCTTTAGGGAACCCAGGCCGGTGACCTTTGGTAAAGCCAACGCTGGCTGTTATAGGCTAAGGTATGTGCACACTGCATCAGAAATGGTAGCCTTAAGTTTGGAATTTATTTCAGTGGAATGAACTTCCTCATTTACAGAGTTCTCTGAACTGGACAAGGTTTAATCCTCATCACCTGCAATCTGTGGAGGGCTGAAAGCTTAGCCATAAATAAATAAACTCCTAAATTTAGTGTCACTTTAACATATACATTTCATTGCAATATACAGTACCTTATTTCTCAGTTAGAAGAGAATCTGCAATACAGGAATGAAGAAACATACATCATATAAACATATTTGTAACAGTTGTCAGTGGGGAAATATTTATCTATCCATACCAGTGGATACGTCATCAGGCCTGAGAAAGGGGGGGAAGTTTGGTCGGTCGGTCGGTCAGTCAGTGCGGCTGATGGAAGCACCATGTTGGACTACACAAATGTGGCACCATTTTGCATGCTTCATTTGATTGGATCAGTTTAATGATGGTGGTACCACTTCTATTCCAACAGCATTATTTCCTTACATTATCATTCAATGTGTTGTAGGAAGGTTGCCAACTGCAGGAGACAGGAGTGAGACATTTCAAAGATCAAACTCTTAACATTTTTTTGGCCACAATATATCTATAAAAATTACATCACAAAACAGACAAAATGTTTACAAAAAGGAGTTGCACAGTAAAAATACATTCTGAGTTATACTCTTAGGTATCTATTTATAAAAACAATTAAAAAATAATACCCATAAGGTTTTAATATGTGCGTAATGTTATTTTCTGATATTAAGTTGTCTTTTGCAGGGGAAATGCAACATTCAGGGTTCATTCACACTAGCCCCCACACTAAAAAACTCTTTTAGTGTGCTAAACACACTTTTAGCATGCATGCTAGTGTGGTGGGACAAGTCCAACAGGTGAGTGATGTGGTTTCTCAGCTCAACTTTTGTTCTTTTTTACTTTATTTGGAGTGTACAAACCAATATTAAAAGAAGGTGTTGGGTAGTTGTTGAAAACAAAATAGGCGTGACAGGTAAAATAAACCCAGTCATGAGCAAAATGTACAGGCTGCATTTTGCTAACTTATGAAAATAAAAATGCTAGCTGCCTGGCTGTCATGCTGATCCCCTGGCTTCAATACTTTAAGTCACTGACCTTATACAAAAATGCAGGTGTTCTCACTTCTTGCTACATTGCTTGTTCTGGGAAAACACTTAGGCAGGGACAGTCAAACAAAATAATCATGAGACCAGCAATGGTAACCTACATATTTCTCAAAGTACAGGTTTCCTTTAAAGGTTAAAGCAAACCTGTCACAAGCCTAATGAGGCAGATTTTACCTTCATGAGTACAGAGTTTGTTTTTTGTCCTGCTTCCACCCTCTATGTTGAAGCATATATGTTGAAGCATATGTAAAGAGGAAAACAAAAATACTTTAAAATCAATTAAAAACTGTTTTTCAATCCTGACCATGACCTTTTTTTTCCTGTAACTTGAAAAGAATCCCAAATACCTGGTGATTATGCTCGTGTCCCTGCTTCTTCTCTAGCTTCCTGCTCTGCTCTATCCACTGCTTCAGACCAGTGGTAGCATTGGCAGAGATAGCTTTTTGGGCTTTTAAAGTGAACAGCAGGACACCATGCAAAAGCACAGTGAGGTAGCAGTCCCCGATTCAGCCTGTGTCTTCACAAGCTGACAACAAATAGCCCAACCTCCTATACAGTGGCTAACAATGGCCCCCATGCAAAATCTCACTGTCTAGTGATACAGTGGGAGTGGAAGCTGTCAATTGTCCTTACCCACACAGAACGTAAATACTTTAAGGAATAGTGGTCACATAACTGCTTATTGAACATTAATAAAACCAAAACGTTTATGGCGAGTTTATTTTTATCAACATGGATAAAATGGCAAAGCTTACTTTAAGATTGAGTTTAAGATTTCCTCCTTAGTTTCAGCCCGATATAAAGAGTGCATGTACGAAATATTAATTTAGAAGGTTTAGTTGGGAGGAGTGATAAATAGTTGAATTGTATTCTAAATAAAACACTTACCTTAAAAAGTAAATCGAAGTGGTGGGTATCTCAGTGTGTGGCTTCCTGCTTTCCTCTTCCCCTGGGAGCACACCATGTGCTCAGAGCCCCCAGAGGCCACGACTGACTGGCCTTTACAGGCTGCACTGGTGAGGATACCTGAGGAGAGCCCAGAAACTACAGTCTTGGCCTCTCCTCCTCTCTGCATGCCCATGTGAAGGTGACAAGCAGTGATAGCATATGTAGTGACAGAGTTGCACCCTGCCTCCCCATCACTTTCCTCTGTCCCCGCCTTCTCCACGAGCTGTGCAGTGCAGTACCTTAAGGCCGAAGCTGGCATCAGATTGGGCCACAACGTCCTCCTTGCAGAACTTGGACAATGTGTGAACAGAAGACCAGGTGTAAGGTTTGCAAATCTGGGAAACATGCTCATTTCCAAATTGCACACATCTAGTAGACCCATCCTTGACACCATAAGCTTTAATGATAGTCTAAGACATCTAGAGATAGTGGAACGTGAAGCTGGAGCACCCTTACAGGGACTATCTGGGGTTACAAAAATTGACTCAGTCTTCCTAAAGGAAGCAGTGGCTCTTACAGCCCGAACCACAACCAGGCAATGGAGATTTTTTTTTTGGTAAAATAGAGCCACACAAAAAAGAATGGCTGAACAATGTCCTGGTTTAGGTGAAAAGGCACAAAATACCTTATGCAAGAATTTGATCCTCTGCTTCAACACCGAGGTTTCCCTGCAGTACAAAGGCCAACAGTTCAGACACTTAGCTTGTTGGATGTGATAGCTGCAAGGAATACCACCAAGTGGGTGACAGTAGAAAGAGGAATGTCACTAATGCCAAGGGTGGAATCCCTGAGACTTACCCTAAGTGAAGTATGCCTTCTACGTCCCACAATAGAACTTGAGGAAAGTAGCTTTCCAAGCCTTTAGGATTGTAGGAATCAGATTCTAAGATGCCCTGTCTCTCCAAAAAGCAGAATGATAAATTAATCCTTGAGCTACAAGATCATGACGATTTTGTAAAGCCTCCTCCAGGAGTCTCCGCCAGTCCAGAGCAATGAAGGATCACATGGAAGTTTCTTCTTGTTAATGCAAGGCAGACAAGGAAGAAGCTTCAGGGGAGGAAATGCATAGATCAGAGTACTGCATCCATTAGAGCAGCGTTTTTCAACCACTGTGCCGCGAGATATTTTCTGGTGTGCCGTCAATAAATCGTTAATTTCTTTGATCGATCAAAATTATTTTGATCGATCAAAGTTACTCACCTCTCCGCCGGCTTCCGGGTCTTCCGTCGGAGATCTCTTTCATGCTGGTGAGACCCTACAAAGCCCGTGTTTAACCAGGGCAGTGTGGGATCTCACCAGGGCTCTGAGGGGTCTAACCAGGCTGGTGAGACCCCCACATAGCTCTGGTGAGACCCTACAGAGCCCTGGTTAAAGCAGGGCTTGGTAGGGTCTCACCAGGGCTCTGTGGGGTTTAAGCAGGCTGGTGAGACCCCACAGTGCCCAAGTGAGACCCCCAAAGAGCCCTGGTGAGACCCCACTGAACCCTACTTTAACCAGGGCTCTGTCAGTGCTACAGTTTGAATTTAAAACGTATTTGTGTGAAGTGTGAAGTTAAGTCATGGATTGAACAGAAATATGAACAATTATAAAATACTTTATTATTTCATAATAAAGTAATTATAAAATAATTTCTTTGTGTTTATTTGATTCCTATTCAAGAGAATTACTTTATATATAGTCAATATAGGCACAGAGGTAAAAATTTTTAACATTTTCTAATGGTGGTGTGCCTCGTGATTTTTTTCATGAAAAAAGTGTGCCTTTGCACAAAAAAAGGTTGAAAAACACTGCATTAGAGCAGGCCTCAAAATTTCCACTTGCCCCCTCCTAATTGGCGAGTGAAAATTTGCGTTCTATTCTCTCTTCTCCTCCTCTATAGCTGCAGCTACAGAGCGGCCAAGGAGGAAAAGAGAGAATAGAAGTGGACGATCGCCACGTAGGTAGTGTCCCATCCCTGGTCCCGCCAGTGGTGCACCTCGATGACATTCAGTTCCGCTGTCTTCCCTGCGGCTGTCTTCTGCAGCTTCCTCCGCCCACCTCAGCTGCCATAGGCTGGGAGGAAGACTGCAGAGACAGTGAGGCACCCAGACAGAAATGTAGGCAGCGCGGGAAAAGAAAGTTTAACCTCCCTACATTCAGGATTTCTATACCGCCCCCCTCCCAACAGGAGAAAGAAGAGGGCACCTGAATACCATCAGCTAAGTGCACTGTAAGTCCCTTTTCTTTCTTCCTTACATCGCTGACCTCTGCGCTGTGCGTCACACTGACCTCTGTACTGTGCGTTACATTACTGACCTCTTTACAGCTGATCTCTGTACTGTGCGTCACACCACTGGCCTCTGCACTCTGTGTTGTTACTGATTTATGTACTGTGCGTCACACCGCTGGCCTCTGTATTCGGCATTGCACCACTGCCTTCTGTACTGTGCGCTGTTACTGATCTCTACTCTGCGTCACACCGCTGACCTGGCGGATTTAAGGCCGGGGCAGGGTAGGGGTTAGGTGGGGCAACTGGTGGCGAGTAACTTTTAAGGCCTGGCTAGTAGCTCAGGACTTGAAATTTTGAGCCCTGCATTAGAGGATCCCTGTAGCTGTAAACAAACCTGTCCAGCATAATTGTTGAACCTTGCGGCCAGGAGGTCCACATCTCCCATCACCCACCTGCAGCACAGGTCTGGAAACACCTCCATGTGTAGGGACCACTCCCCCAGGCCCAAGCATTGATGGCTGAGGAAGACTGCTGCCAATCATCCATGCCTGGAATGTGCACAGCAAACAGTGGGAACTTGAAGTTCTGCCCAGGACAAGTTCCAATCTCCCTCTCTTGCCAGGATGACACTTCGTTTGTCCACAATGGTAGATGTACGCAACAGCCGTGGCATTTTCTGACTGAGGGGTTTCCCTTAAGTGTAAGGTTGGTTGTGACTTGAAACTCAACTAGATATCCCTTAATTGGTTATGTAACAATTCAACAGTAGCGAGACTAAAACAAGAGTCTTTCAGAGACCGTTTATCAGTCCTGACTCCACAATAACCTGAAGTTACTTCACTTCATCAGGTAAATAGTAGACAACAAACAATAGTCTTTAAGGCAATAGAGAATAAGTACTTGCGGTTAGTAGATCGGTATCTGGAAGTCCTTAGGATTTGCTGTGTGTCCAGGTACTCAAGATATCCTATCACAGCTGTCTTGTGGTTGCAGAAGAAAAGGAACAGTTGCTATGGGAGATGGCTGAGATCCAGGGTGCAGAGCTGTAAGTGTTGTAGCAGAGAAGGGGTTAACAATCCCAGATCATTGCAGGTAGTATGAACTGATGTTTAGGTGCATTTCCTACAAATATCCTTTTCTGTCCCAAGGCACAATCCAGGAGGGGTGGATAGACCAGGTTGGAGCTGCTAAGAATGACTCTTCCCAAAGGAATGCCTGTTCAGGATGGAGAGTGGCGAGACTCTAACTGATCCCCAACCACAGTGGTTCAGAGAGACGGTGTGAGGAGAAGCTTGCCCGGCGTCTACTCCCTTGCACGAACGCCAGGCAATTGAATTTTGCCGCTTAAGTCGGCAAGGAGGGAGGAACCGCATGACAGCACGGGAGAGGAGGCAGAGCACCGCGCCGAGCCTGGAATGATGGAGAGGTAAATCTGTTATATATTCAGAGCTCTGAGACCCAAGTTGGGGCGAATGCCCCCTCTGGGTTTGGAAACGAGGAACGGGTTGGATTAGAATCCTTGAAACCCAAGTAACCCCTGAGGAATCCCAGCCTGAGGAACTGGAGCAATGACACCTTGGCCCAGGAGACTTGAGAGAGCTTGAAGAATCTACTAAGCTGTGTGGAAAAACTAAATGTTGGATTTTAAACTGTGATGTGAATAAATTATCGTTTTAACAGTGACATAGTGTTGTGTAAATGCCTCATAGAAACTCCATTAACGTATATATTGGTATTATTTAAATTTAAGGGGAGGAGGCAGTGAAAGACCTGTACATTAACCCTGGAAGGGTTTACTCGGTGGATATGTTTGTCTGACGATTAGGTGGACTGACTGCTAGACCATGTGGGTGAATAGGCAGCCAAGCTTGTGGGGGTCTCAACATGGAGGGTTCAAAGGTGGAGAAACAAAAGGGATGTTTTTTGACAGATAAAGAGGAAGAAAACATTGCAGTCTGCTCCTTTGACATTGCCCACTGAGGAAGATGGGTGCTTTTGCCACCAGAAGCGTCCATGATAAAAGTATCAAGAGCTGATGCGAAGAGACATCCCTTAAAAGGCAAGTGAATCAAAAGCTTCTTACAAGCAAGTTCTACCATCCGGCACTTTATCCAAAGAGCCCTACACATGTGTACTGACAGGAGACAAGGCAGAAAGCTGCCAACAGATTGTCACAACTGAAATTTACAGCTACAGCCAACTGCGTTCCATGACCAAGGGAGAAATCACAGCAGTGGTAAGATCTCTTAAGGGTTTCTGACCAGTCAGCCATATTTTGGCAAAGTAAAGTCACGGCCAGGATGGGGTAAGGGCAGGGCCTGCCAGCAAGAGCGTGTTCTACAGAGGGTTTCCAAACGCTTATCTTTGGGTCCTTAAGGACGGACACACATTTCACTGGATAGCCTTGTTTATGATAAGACACTGCTGGATTCACAGTGGGGATAGGCTTTTATTTAAAATCCTCTATAATCTGGTTCAAGACCAAAAAAAGCTAGGGGGGAGCAAACAGCTTATCTGAGTGTTTCAAATCTGCGTAGAAATAGTTATAAAAACAGACACAATGGAAAAGTCTTTGCGGCCTGTGGATCTTTAAGGTGCCCATACACTGCACGATTATCGTACGATAATCGTATGCGATCGGTTTTTCGTACGATAATCGAGCAGTGTGAACGGAGACGTGCGACCGTTTCTACTGTACGGTCGCACGTCTTCTGTCGAACCAGCATGTTCGAAAACCAGCCGGGAATCGTACGATTCTCGGCTGGTTAGAACGGTGCTCGGAAGATAAATGCTGAACGGGCCGGTGTGCGCACGCGCACACTGCCCGTTCAGCATTGCGGTCATCGGAAGCCCGCCCCTCAGGGGGGTGGGCTTGCGATGATCGAGAGTGCGATCTGCCTGTCCAAGATAGGCAGATCGTACGTTTTTTTAATCCCTTTACAACCATCGCAAGACTAAAGTAAAGGGCAACATGATTCTAGGTTGCAGACATCAGCACCATCAGTCCCAGAGCCATTAGCAGAGTGAGAACTGGGGGCATCCAGTACAGCAGCACTGTCCCTCATGTCTAAAATCAGACATGCTGCAACCATGTGGTGGTAAGACCATGGTAAGGCTCAGGGTAAGAAGCAAGGTCTCGGGGACTCCAATTTCTGAACAGCTGGTAGCAGGTGAGGATCAGGTGACTAAAGTCACTGCAGGTGGGCAGCAGAAACAGGTTGAAGACTGGAGTTCGACATGGTTCCTTGCTAGCAGGAGTGGGGAGATGTGTCCGCTAAGCTGGAAAGAGGAAAGGAAAGAGCGAAGAGTGTGCGACACTCCACCAACCGGATGTCCTCAGCGCTCAGTCATACAGCGTTAACATCTTACGTGGTGAAAGTGAAATAGAGAATTTGAAAAAGGCATCCAGTGACTAAAGCAAATGAGGCAGCTCCCGATGCTCAGACATACTGGCCTACTCACAAAGCGATTCTTCAGAGACATGGAAAGTGTTGAGAAAGTTTCCTATGTGTAACCCAGTGGCCGAAGGTCACTTCCGGCTATCCTTACAACGTTCGGCTGGAATCAAAGAAACACTAGCAACAATATAGTCTTGATAGAAGAAAAATCGGAGAAAAAGGGGTGCTAGCAAAAATAGGTTAAGTGTTCCACACAGCAGAGCTCAAGAGAAGATATCCATTCTCCTAAGACACCAGAAAAGAAAACTGAGGCATGTTGGTAGCAGTGGAGTGGTTGTCCCGGGTTGGCCTACAGTTTGCCAGTGTCCAATCCTCTTGTAGGCAACAGTATTACCCAACAGTGAAAGTCTTCCTTTGTCCCTCAATGGACAAGAAAAAACACTTTCCAGTTATGTATGTCTGAATCTGAAATGTCAGAGCTCTGCTTTCTTAATAGGAGTTCAAAGTAGTTCTTCAGAACACAGTATTTATATAGTTAGTAATAATTTTACTAGTTGATAACAGATCTCAATACTGGAAAATCCTCCAAATCGCCAAAAGAATTAACTCGTCATTGTTGTCATACAACAATGGTACACTGACTGGCAGCTTAAAATCCAACAAATATTTCCTACCCGTTAACAGATCACTCATTGGAGCCGTTCATTTTCACCCAGAAAATAACTCAGGTCTGTAGATTGTCCCTGAATCTTATAAAACTTGGCAAAGGTCCTATTTTCGGCATTGCTTCCCGGTTCCCATCTTAACTTTCTATACCAGTAAACTTGTCAGCTTGCTAGAACTCGGAGAGCTGTGCATCAATCACAAGACTGTGTGCCCTTAAGGGTGGTCAGATCATACATGCTTCCAGCTAGAGGCAGTCAAGTACTGCCCAAACCTGTTAAACGCCACAGGTTACAGATATCACACAGCAGAACAAATCCTTCTTGCCTGTATAAAGTCACTCATCATATTGATGTCAGCAGGTTCTTAACACCACTAATTGGATTCACACTACTTTGTAAGAATCTTGTGAAAGTATGTTTCTATAGTTACTGTTTCTATAGTTACCAAGTAGTTGGGCAGTTAGATCTGCATATGTGTATTCTAAAATCTCAAAGAAACCTGTCAAAGACATCTGCAAGCTGCCATTGTTAACCCCTTCTGAAAATGCTGGATGCCTGGTTGTCTTGTCGATCCAGTGGCTTCAGTACTTTCTGATTCATTGACCTGGAATGAGCATGAAGATCAGGAATTCCGACTTCGCTTGTAGAATTCTTGTACCAAGTCTGGAATGGCAGCCCATATATATCTTAATCTCCTTAAAAAGAGAACTATGGGGTAACCTTTTTATCCCATAGTTCTCTTGAGGGTCACGGGAGGACATATACCAAAGTCCTCCTGTGACCCAAAGCTCAGTATATAGCGGGCTATTGCCTGCTATATACAGACAGCACCACAGCCGGGAGGGATCCTTACAATACTGTCGAGATCCACCCAGCTGGCTGATTGACAGCGGGCTCTGCCTATCTAGAGGCAGAGCAAGCTGTGCCCACCCCCTCCCCTGTCCGTTCCTTGAGTCAGCGCTCTCTGCAGGCAGATGATCAGGAAGTGAGCAAGCGACGGTATGTGTTTGCTTACTTCCCGATCTATAGAGTCCACATGTGAGTTTCAATGTTACACGTTGGCTCCAGCTATGAGGAGTGTAAATCACTCACCTCATAGTTCTCCTTTAAGTCAACAATGGCAGCTTTTATATTTTATCCTTATTGGCACACTTTAAAGTGATATTAAAGTCAAAAGGGTTTTAAGGATGCTGCTCCTTGATGTTTTAGTTTCCTGCAGAATCATTTGGTCCACTGATCACTGGCTCTGATATTCTATTTTAGGGTGGCTCCTTTCTCAAGCAGCGTTCTATGGAATCACCCTTGTGTGTGTTAGTAAGTTGTGTATGTCTCCAACGCACTGACACAGCAAATCAAGCTACTCCTATCCCCCTCTCATCCCTCCACCCTTCTACAAGCTAGTAGATGAACAGTTGCTGGAGACTGTGCTGTCCCTTCAGGGAAGCTGAGCTTAGAGACTTGGAACCAGCTGTTCAGAAACATGACTAAGTGTTTGTGCAAAAATATAAAGAAATACTTTACTTGACAATGTATATTTGTATGATCTGGATTCATTAGTGAAATACTATAATGTTGGGTTTGCATGCACTCCTCTCGAGTTTACTCTTGTAAAAGCACATTTTTATGATAGATCTATAGTTTCAGAATAGATGCTCCGCAATAGTTCTGCAAATGTAGTTTTTTTTTATGAAAGCAGAAATTAGACAACCAATTCATTTCGGATGAAACCTGGCAACTGTTATTGTATGATCTTACATAGATGGATAAATGAGTAAAGTAATCTTTTGTACCAAATAAAAACTTAACGCAACATAAAAATTTAAATCGACAGCAAACTTGAGGATTCTGGGCTGATTCTGGGACACCGGAGTCACTGATGCCAATAGCTCTTCTCAGCAAAATACCTATGCTTACCATTTTCACCGCTTACAGCATTCCTTATGTCACAATAAAGGAAACCTTTGTCATGTTCGCACAAATGATTTCACATTCTCAAATCAAAGCCAACACTGCAGTGAGGAGAGCTTTTCTACTTTATTACAAAGAGAAGAAGCCTTTATGTGGTCAGAAAATACAAGATTGATCTTTTTCTTCCTATGAAACGCTGCTGTTCAAACAGCCAGAGTGAATTGTCTCAGTTCACTTCTTTAAGTCCCATCACGTTCACTTGGGTATGGATGTCCTTGGCTGCTGAAAATCTGGCCCTTTAGTGCACAGGGCGACAATGGAGTCCCCTGACCAGCAGTTCCAGAATGTCCCATTTTCATATATTGCATCCATGCACACCTCCTAAAAATGAGGTACAGCAGGGCAAACATTTCCAAAATAGGTGTCATATATATAATATATACACATTCGTACATACATACCTTTATTCATGTGATGTCCAAAAATTTAAAAAAAATGTACACATTTATTACAAAATCGTAACAAAGACTGGACAGTGTTTTGCTCATTCTGGAAAGATGAAGCTCAGTAATAACACAACTCTGGAAATTGTCCAGAGGTTGCGGCAATCTCTTTTTCTTCTAAATAGTGAGTTCTTGTCTGCCCATTCCCTGTCACGGGGGCCTGTAGATCTTTGCACTGCAATGAGACACAAACCCCACTGGCTGAGAAGGGGCTGAACAAGGCCTAAAATCGCCTTTCAAAACAGAATGGGAGTAAAATGAATGAAGCTGACCTTGCCCATCTTTCCAAATGAAATACGAGAAGGATCTTCACATAAAAATGAACAAACATGTGTTTCTTTTATTACCAATAGTGCTACAATGAACAATGCAAACTTTGCTGTCTAATTTGTTTTTTTCCCCCTCTCTCTCTCTCTCTTCCTTTGTACATTTTGGAAAAGTGGTAAACTTGTACTGGTGTGTACGGTGAACAGACCTAGGTCTGTCTGCTGGCATAAAATGAAAACAAAAACAAAAAGAGGAAAAAAAAAAAAATACAGACCCTGCTCAAACTAAAGAAACAAATGACAATTCTAGTTGTTGGGCAGCACATAATTAGTAAGGCAGGACCTCAAGTGATGATCCCTTTGCATGAGACAATTGCCAGATCCTCAAGGAATTAAAACCAGGATGCCTGAGCCACATCAGTTCTGCAGTTGAGTATTGTGCTGAGACAGCCATACCCCATGAACAGGGAAGTCTTTAGAAGGCTTGCTGAGCAGGATTGTAATTGAAGGTGGATGGCAGATGAGGCCTTTCTTCTAGCTTGTCGTATTCCAAGTGGAACTCCTGAAAGGGGGACGGAAAAAGGCAGATTGGAGTGAAAAATGAAAGGCTTGTAATTGTCCAAAAGAAAATGACACAATAACAAATGTAATTTACAATCATTTCAAAAGGAAGTTTTTATTTTTTGGAGACTTTGTAAGGTAATAGCTAGGATATCCAAAGTCTTGTTCACGATGGGCCAGATTGTTTCCTGCATGTGTTGAAGGGCCAGACAGAAGTCGCAACTAAGCTATAAGCATGGATTAAAAGGGGCTTGAACCTGAACTCCAGGCAGATTAAAAAAGTAAAACGTCAATTAATGCGGGTATGTGGTGCATCAAATAATGTTTTAAAAAAAAGCAATTAGTGTAAGTACCTGAATTTGACTTGGTATCAGCCTCTTGCAATCCCCTGTACAGCAGAGCTCAGACTGGAGAAGGAGAAGCAGAACAAGGAGCCAGTCAGTTGTGCTGCAGTGAGCATGTGCTAACAATGCACATTGATAGGAGGAGAGAACAGAATGAGAGAGGGATCAGCTCATCAGTCTGTTGCTGCTCCTCCACTATCCAATCACAGGCTGGGGGAAGGACAAGACCTAGTTGTATAACATAACTGCAGTAGAGAAAAAAATCTCCAGGCTGGCTGTGCTGTCTGGGTAAATCTCAGGACTAGATGGACACAAATACAAATCCTTTGGCAAGTAAAACAGCTACCACATATACATTTCATCTGTGTATTTAGTGGTTTGCCTGGAGCCCATCTTTGAATAGCAAGTCAGTCATATCTGAGCGCCACAATGCCCTATTATCCATCAGTAAGATGCCATCTTACCCAATAAATATCAGCACACACAGTCATAAAGGCTGTGTTCTCAAAGCAATATCAATGTGCTCTACTAATCCATTACCCCATGTCTGTTGCACATGTCAACTCAAAAAGCTACGCTATTTATTGGGAACCAGAATCCCCTCAATTCCCATTTGCCCAAAAAATATAATACAGACCCAAGGTAGGGAAGTCACTGTCAGCAATGGCAGCCGTCATATTTGTTATTGCAGGTTTTCTTAAACCTAACTGCTCAGATGTCTTTGAGCAGCAGTACAGTTATCGCAGTCATTTCTGATTTTATTTTTAAGAGCAAAATGAAAGTAAAATGTTTACCTTATTAAATGATATATTTTCTACTTGTATTGGATTACACAGAATCAGGCTCCTCCATAATTAAGCTTATTTGATTTGTGGCACTAATTGAGGAAGCTGTATCAAGGTAATTTGAATTACTGGATCTTTGAGTTAAAGCATTTAGGTATTTGTGGCATAACGATTGCTCAAAGCTAACAATTGAAATCTTAAAAGGAGAACTATGAGATGAGTGATTTTCACTCACCTCATAGTTCTAGCCGACCTGTGACAATGAGACTGTCACAGGTCAGCTCAGTAGATCGGGAGGTGAGCGAACACATACCGGCGTTCGCTCACCTCTCGATCCTGTCACGGCTCTCTGCCGTGACAGGGGAGGGGCTGGATTCCCCCCTCCCCGCCAGCGCTGACTGGCGGAACGGAGGGGGAGGGGGCGGGTACAGCTGGCTCTGCCTCTAGATAGGCAGAGCCAGCTGTCAGTCACGCAGCTGGGCGGATCCCGGCACAATTGTCGTGATACGCTTCTGCTGCGGCGTCTCAGTATACCGCGAGCAGCTGCACGCGGTATACTGCGGCGTCTCAGTATACAGCTCGCTGTATACTGAGCCTAGGGTGACGAGAGGACGCTAGTTTGTGTCCTCCCGTTACCGTAAGGAGAACTATGGGGAAAAGACTAAAGCCCATAGTTCTCCTTTAAATAAAAGCAATAATAATTTCAATGGGCCAATATTGTCCTTCAAATAAATAAAACGTGCAACAGTTCTGGTCTAACAACCTGGATATAAAGTCCTCAATTTCCATGGATCAAACTAATCTATGGCTTATTCAGCAATGTATGTATTCCATGAAGCTAACAGTTAAAGTATATTCATTAATATGTTTCAAGAACTCCAGGACAAAAAAAAATCCATTAACCCTTGCAGCGGAGCCGCTAGTTTTTGTCTAGGCAAAAATAAAAAAAAGTTATAATAACCCGATGCTGTGAGTCAGCTCGTTCTTAGACCATTCCCTAGAACCTTTCTCCCCCTGCAGCGGTTTAAGGTCCTGTAAATCATCACGTCTATACACAGTGTACAGATGTGAAGATGCTGAGGAAGATTTCAATGCTGCAGTGTAGGATGAAACAGGCTGGAGGGAGTGCTGCAACAGATGGTAGGCTTGGAGCTTCGGGTGAGTATAGCTATATCTTAGCACCTAGACAAAAATAAGTAATTAACCCTTGCAGTGCAGGGGTAGCACCACTACAAGGGTTAAGAAAAAGTTTTCCAGGAGATCTTCTTTAAAAAGGGGTTTTCCACCTTCAACCTTCCAATGTGCTCTTATACCAAAAAAAAAGATCAGTTGTGCATAGTACGGCTCAAAAGCAGTTTCAGCGGCAGGGGTGCCTCTGCGTTTTGTTCCCATGACAGAGTACCATCAAGCATAATGTTGACTTATGTACACTTCTGCTGACCTCCTCCTGAAAAAAAGTATTTACTGGCTATGTATGGCTTCGATACAATCAAAGTCATTGACCCAGAATGGGCAGGTACAAGCAACGTAGGGGCACAAATAGCCAAACCAAATGTAGACGTCACCTGCATGTATCTTTACCCACTAGAGCAGGGTTTCTCAAACAAGGTTCTACACACGTGTGTCAAACTCAAGGCCCAGGGGCCGAATCTGGCCCACCAGGCCATTTCCTAGACTTCTACTTTCAGATCTAGGTATTAAGCTATTACTAAAACCAGTGATAATCGAATTCAGAGGCAATTATGATAAAGATTAGATACATTTATATAGTCTTACAGATACCTTTGAGGGCAACCATAATGTTGATGTGGCCCACGATTAAATTGAGTTTGACACCCCTGTTCTACAGTTATTAATGCTCCACTGCCAGTGGCTACCTGGGGAGCTAGAAAGTCATTAGCCTTCCCTGACAGTTTAGAGACTAGAAGCTGGTAAGTATGTGTGGATGATGTGACCGAGGAAAGTGCATCATTCCTGGTATTGGATTTCTGGAGGTCGTTTAGGAACCAGGAAGAGATCTACAACCTTCTCAGGCACAAATGAGTGGCTGCAAAATGGTAATGGCCAAAATAGGGCAGGTAAGAGCCACAACACACTGCACTTCCCTGGACACTAACTGCTCAAACCAATCATAATATTTACCTATCATATTAACTAGGGATGCACCGATCCCGATACCAATACTCACTCAAATACTTACCCCCGATACCGAAACTTCCGGTGAGAGGGAGATTTCCTGACTGGCAGTACCATGAGAGAACATGGAGCTGGCTTCCCGGCCAATCAGGAAGCCGGGCGGCAGGTAATGAATGACCTGCTTCTCGATTGGCAGAGAAGCTGGCTCCATGCTGTTTGGCCAGCACAATGCTGATTGGCATGGAAGTCTTCCCAGGCAAATCAAGAAGCCGGGCATTACCCGCCACCCGGCTTCTTGATTGCCTAGGAAGCTGGCTGCATGCTAGCGGAAGTATCAGCATAGGTACTCAGTATCGGCGAGTACCGAAAGATAAATATCGGTACTCTATGCTGAAAAACTGGTAATCGGTGCATCCCTAATATTGCTCAATGTGTGCCTGAGAGGGATTGCAACGCTACAGATCTGTATATATGTCAACCAGTCTTTGACACTTGCTCCAATGCAAAGTTAAAGGTCAAGTTCACCTTTTCAATACAATACACTATGTTGTCAGGCAGCCCTAATGTGTTCAAAAACACTGTGCAGCTTAAAAATATTGTATTTAGTTTAAAAGGTACAGGCATAGGCCATTAGCTGTGCCCCTGAAGTCTGCTTGTAAAACTCCTACTGTAGAGATCAGTCATATCCTGGCTAGAATCTGGGATATTCTAGACGCTGGACGTTCATCCGGAGCATTCAAAAATGGAGCATTGTGCAGTGCACACCTCACCTCCACCTGCAGTAGCAGCATTGAGCTCAGCTACTGCAGTAACTGAAGAAAAGAAAATAGCTAATTTATTTACTCTAATTGCTGTGTGCTTCACCTAAAGGTTTAGCAGAGTTTGCTGGTTCTGATACAGTATATGTGCACTTACAAAGACCAGAAGAATGCACTTGGAGCTATAATGACAATCAAGGGTATCTCAGGGTTGAAAAAAGTTATTTTCTCCAGTTTTTGCACAATAAAGAACTTAAAGACAAAGTTATTTCATTCGTTTTGGATAGCGAGGGTAGAACTGTAAAACGTACAGATTAAATTATTTCTCAACCAAGTTTGCAGATAGGGATGCACAGATACTAGTATCGATGCCAATACCGAGTATTTGGGCTGATACGTACTACCGACACAGGAACGTCGGGTTAGAGAGATTTCCTCTGTCCAGCAGTCCCGGAAGAGAACATGGAGCCGGCTTCCCGGGCAATCAGGAAGCTGGTAATGACTCGTCGGCTAGCTCTCCGATTGGCCATGAAGGCGGCTCCATGCCATTCGGCCGGCATGATGCTGATTGGCCGGAAAATCAGCATCGAGCCCGCTTCCCCGGCATTTAAGCAGCCAGGCGGTGGCTAATGACACACCTCCCGACTCCCTGCTTGGCCTGGAAGCTGGCTCCATGCTAGCGGGTGTACCGAAAAAGAAAATAATATTTGCACTCGATACTGAAAAAACGGTATCTGTGCATCCCTACAGGCTGGCATTAAAAACACTGCATCTCAGATCCCAGCTAGCAGTACAGATAAAGCAGGCTCTTAAACCACCAGCTGAGAGGTAGAGAGTAAAACAGTGTTGGTGCTGAAAGGAAGGTCAAGCAGACCCATGCAACACAAGTAAGCACAAGCACATCTTTACAATCAAACAATATCAAACTCAAGGGATAGAATTTTTGAGAAATAACCACATAGCCAATGCATCTCCTAATAAAAGCGTGGAGTGGCAGTAAGAGGAGAATCTAACCAAGACCACACTTTATGGAATTTGAGTGGACAACCTCCACTCAGGTAATTTGCTTCATAGGAGGCGTATGATGTAGTTAAAGATATCCAGAAAACTAGCATAGCAGAGTTAGGTTTTTGCCAATTGCATGCAATGACTTTTCTGGCATCCAATGTAAGAAAAACGTTGGCATTCTGCAGTTTTGGAGTTGCTTCAGAAACGTGCTGGGGTTAAATAGATACAGTGTGCAAGTTTAAATCATATTAGTTGGTTGCTTGCGAATACCAACTGTACAAAATGGCAGGGCCACATCTCCTCTAGATCCTCGTTGTCCAGGAAAGGTGCTTTTAGTTTCCATTTAGCAGCACATCTATCTAACAATGGGCCAGTAGATTTTTTAATCTGTTTGTAGATATTAGATAGTGGTTTAAGGTATGATCTCTGAGCATATTTTCAAAGTCATAACACCATCTTTGCCACATTCTGTGGCATACGCATGCCTCAGTTGGAAATATTGGAAAAACAAACGGTTTTGCAATGAATACTGTTGCTTAATTTATCAGATGAAATAAGATGGTTCCCGTCTGGAATATGACTAAAGGTTTTAGTACCTTTGCACATCCAAATGACTGAATCAGGGATTTTAAAAAAAGCAGGAAAAATTATTCCACAAGGGAGCGTGTAGGGATCTGTGCACATCTGGAACTTTCTAATGGAGTAGGTCTGTTTCAGGACCTTTGTAAGTATCTTTAAAAGTGAAATGGACCTGTATGAGGAGCACAAGGGATTCTTTACCTGACTTGTGGATTAAAGTCACATGTGCTTCATACCCTGAGGGAGGGAATTGTCATCAAATTTACATTTGGCATATAAGAATTCTAGTGTAGGGTCCATTTCTTCAGCATAACATTTAGTCCATTATTTTTGTAGTATGAGAGGACCTGGAAATTTGTTACTAAGGAAGGAGTTGATGGCCCTTGTCATCTCCTCCAGAGTAATGTCTACATCGAAAAATTGTCTGTTAATTTAACAAGGAGTAGTATGTCTAGCAGGGATGCAAGTTCAGTTTTGTCATCAGACATGATCTGGCAGGCCCCCTGTAGATACTCAGCTGCAACTACCCTGTTCAGTACATCTCTACTACAGAACCCTAGGCCTGTTTAGCCAAAACTGTATGCAGAGGAAAAGCAGGAGTAAACTGGCAGTAGTAGGGTGTTTTCAACACCATGATGCCTCTAGAGTGGCCATTTCTGTCCAGTTTCTCAGATCTTTGGAATGTTCTCTATTTGAATCAGTGGCGTCTATAGTCAGGTCAAGAGTGGCAATAAAATCACTTACTATTAACCCCTTCGTGACGGGAGACGTACACTGTACGTCCAGCCACAAAGGGACCAAATGACTTGTCACGTACACTGTACGTGACGAGTTATTTGCTGCTTTAGAGGGCTGTTAATCGCTGAGAATCAGCTTTTAACATTCATTAATGGCTGCCCTTACTACAGAGGCATTCATTAATGAAAGGGTTAACCTTTTTCAGACACCCGATACCTTAATATCGGGTGTCTGAGAGTCAAAGCAAAGCGGACACAGATGCCGGCTTTTGCCGGCATTCTGACAGCTCGTATAGATCGAGAGATATCTCTCTCAAGCTATACTGGCTTTTTTTTTTTTCTTTCATGAATAGATACAAAATGTGTCTATTCCTACAATGTATCTATTCCTGGAAGAAGAATGTTTGTTTGCTGATCGTTGTTGCAACAATCAGAAAACCTTTAGTAACAGCTGAATCCTGAACTGCTGCAGGATCAGTGTCACTAACTTATTATCGGCTGTTCTGAAGTTTGAAGCAGCCTGATAATAACCAAAAATTTATTAATTTATCATGCAGTAACAGTGAGATTAATTCACAAAATCGGCTTGATATAATTAAATAAATAAAATTTTTAAGTTAAAAAAAAAAAAGTGAAAAGTGTAAAAAAAAAAAAAAATTGTGAAAAGTGTAAAAAAAATAAAAAAATGTGTAAAAAATAAAATAAAATAAGGGACAAATAAATGAATGTATTTATTGCATTTTTTTAGCTGTGCTGGTTTTGTAAAAAAAATACTACAAATCAAAACTGGGAAAAAAGTGTTTTTTTTAAACGGTTTTTTCCTCTTTTTTTATATTTTATTTGTCCTAAGTGAGGCGTTAGACGCACATATGTGATATAAATATGTAGCCCTATCTGTCCTCTAAAAAACAATATATAATATGTGTGGGTGCACTTTGTAAGAAAGTATATTACTGACGTGGAAGAATCACACAGCAAAAATATCAAAAGTGTGTCAGTCATTTACGAACAGAAACTAAAAACAAGCTCAGTCATGAAGGGGTTAAAATGTGAAATCTCCTGGGACATTATATATACAATTTGAGAGTTGAATAGAAGGAGGTATTTATATATTAATAAAGGTGTACAATGGTGCTCTAATTTCAAGGAGCACAGTCACATACCTCCTTTCAGGGTCCAGGAACACATAAGACAAAATACAGTTTAAAGATTTGCAAATTCAAATTGATACCCCTCTAGCATATACTCAGTATGGAGCATGTTTTGCTCTCTTGACCCTAGGCCTTTTCAGGTGACAACATTATGCCACCTGTCAAGCGTGTCTTGCAGAAAATGGAGAGGGCGAAAATGCTCAAACATGGTAGCTCTTTTAAATTTGGAGTTCAAACTAACTGTACAACAATAGATAAGATTAAATGAGGGTGCAGGAAGGGAGGAGAGCTCAGCCTCCTGTGACAGCGCGGCCCGTCTCCGCCCACACACCGCTGTGATAGGAGGCTGAGCGGTGTGGGAGGAGACGCCGGCCGCTCGCAGCGCTGACCCTGGACCCTTGTGGGTCCTGGGTCAGTAACGAGTTCCACAAAAATCAAAAATCACCAGTTCAGGCCCCCCTCTCTGGAAGGCCTACGACACGGATATTTTTCCAGCACATCTTGTTCTCCGCATCCTTGACTTGATCTGAGAGTAACTTCACTGCACACTGAAGTTCAATAATAGTGGTGTTATGAGTGATAGTGGTATCCTCCACCACTGAAATCCTGCTCCGTCTCAACCCCCTAGATTTTGCTGAGATCCTGGCTTACAAGGGTACACACAAACATTTTTGTCATGAGTGTGAATGTATGTGTTTTGGGTGTCATCTGACATATCTGCAGACACTGGTGAAACAGATCTCAGGCTCTGAGAGGATTCTGCCATAGTGTAGTTGGTCTGTGTGATACTACAGCACATGCAAGGTCTGCAGGTGCCTGAGCACACAAACAGGCTATGGGCCTGCTTTTTAGTCTCAGCAAGCAGTTCCTGCTTTTTCTGGAAAGCATATCTTGTGGTCTGGCAGCTCTTCTATAGGAAAAGATATAAATATATAGATATATCTCTTTATATATAGGTTCACTCTCGAAAGCTTGTCTTGTATATATTTTGTTAGTCCAATAAAAAAGGTATCATTGCACACTGCAATACTGCGTTTTTGTCTTTTTTGATTATAAATATATAT